>NW_024609614.1:0-175000 GCF_018296145.1 Oncorhynchus tshawytscha | reverse complement strand
CGTGTGTGTCTGTGTGTGTGTTCGCACAAGTTTGTGTTGTGTGTCACATTCGAACACAGTCTACCAGTGATCAACAAGATGTCAACGACAGACACCGTTTCCCTGTTTCTAGCTCTTAGCCAAAAAGCGTTGATGTGATGTGATAGCTGCTGGGGAGACGATACCAACCACTATGACACTGGTGTTCAGTTAGAAGTTCACAGGAAAAACACTGCCGTAATAAGCCCCAGGGCCTGCGGTTAAACTGCACATTTACTGCGGGGTCTGCTGCAGGTGAAACTTCTCTACTTCTCTCCTGTGTTCCACTGAGAACGTCCTTAGCTATATCCTCAGGTGCTCTACACGTCTGAAGTGGAGGACGGAAAGAAGAGAGGAGAAGAAAAGAGGAGAGGAGTAAGATCTCTCCAGTCTCCCGGCTCCACCTGGAGTGACTCATCAACATGATCTGTCTATTTTTACTCTGAGTTTCTGACACCAATCTACTGTAATGGAGAGGAGACATTTCCTCTACTTCTCTACCTATTCCCTAATTGCACATGGTGAAGTGGGAGCAGGGTGCTACTGTGTGTTCTCCTTCTCAAGAGTTCATAAGTGCCAGTTCTTCAACTCCTAACCTATCTAGGAGCAACTTTAAAATAAATACAAATTGTGAGTAACCGACTTCCTCTCGTCACTCAGACGACGTCTGTCCAGCTCTTCCGTTGTGGCTCCCGGCCTCCCACTCCGCAGCCAGCCCACTCTGCAGCCAGCCCACTTTATTGTAGCCACCACTCTGCAGCGTTCTGCTCTGCTCCCGCTGAAGTCACAGAGGTTGATGGCCGTCTCATAACTGTCAAGCACTCACTTTCACCACGCCGGGTTGTCGGTGGCTAGCTAGACGCAGCATGCCTCAAGCTGTTTTTACCCATCAGTAGGTAGAGGGGGGTAATGAAAAAGCATGTGTGACGAATTGAGGGTGAGGGTGAGAAAGCAAGCAAGTGGAGGAGGAGAGGAGATGGAGATTGGAGGGCAGAGAGGAAGAGGAGGAAGGTGTGAAGAAATGCCGAGCTGTGGGGATCGGGAGACCTGAATCAGCACTTATGCAAACGCACCGTGGCGTTAGCCACACACCCCCTCTCCCCCCACACACACACCTGTAAACAGCCACCCAGCATGTTTGTGTTTGTTGTGGAGCTGTGAGTATCTCCCATATTGCGGTGTCCTCCAGGCTACAGGGGGCTGGTGGAATAAAGAGACCCCCTGTTGCGCACAGAGACTATTACATGGTCTAACAGAGCTCAACTAATAACCTACACCAGATCATCCAATTCCCACTTCCTCCTTTACAGATCATCACCTATCAGAGGAGCTGGGGCACTCCTACCTCGACTCCGATCTACACCTCTCTCTCTCTCTCTCTCTCTCAGCGTAGAGATGCGGTCTTAGGGCAGAGATTCAGCGGGAGGCAAGAGGCTCTGATGCAAAAGTGTCCATATTTATTAGGTGATAGGGGGTGATGAATTTTTACCAGACTTACTTCTCAAACAAAACAACCAAACCCAGTAAGCCTAGAACAGGCTTACCCTGTAGCTTTCATAACTGTTACAGGTTGGGGGTGTCACTGGCTCAAACAGCCTCCCGACTTGAATTCCTCCCTCACTCTGTCTGTTTGTGTTTTATTTTGGTCCCGTCGGCTGTTTGTTGCTGTTAATCTGTTTGATTAGCTGTCATGGAGCTACAAAACAACATTTCACACCAAATATGTGGTTTTGGTGATTGAGGACATCTGTCCCTTCTGCAAACATGATTCACACACAAATTCACAAAAATCGTAAGGCCAAGCCTATGTTCAGGTAGCTGACAAAATAAAGGAAACACTGGAGTAAATGAGGGATACAAAGTATATTGAAAGCAGGTGCTTCCACACAGGTGTGGTTCCTTAGTTACTTAAGCAATTAAAACATCCCATCATGCTTAGGGTCATGTATAAAAATGTTCAGTTGCCCATTATTTTGGCTACCCTGGCAAGAAGAGATCTCAGTGACTTGGAAAGAAGGGTCTCAAACTCAAAGGAGCATAGGGGGTTTAAAGGTTGTGTGTGTATGTGTGTGTGTGTGTGTGTGTGTGTGTGTGTCAGTCACCAGATCTCAAACCAACTGAACACATATCGGAGATTCTGGAACGGTGAGACAGTGTTTTCCACCACCATCAACAAAACACCAAATGATGGAATTTCTCAGGGTAGAATGGTGCCGCCTCCCTCCAATAGAGTTCCAGACATGTGTAGAATCTGTGCCAAGGTGCATTGAAGCTGTTCTGGCAGCTCTGGTGACCCTTTGTTTCGTCAGTTACCTGTACATACACTCCTCTGATCACCACCTGGTTGTGTGTTCACTCAGGCACCTTTTTCTATTTGTGTGTGTTTGTAGGTTCATGTTTGTATGTGTATCATGGCTTGTTCGGGGGTTGGTGGGGGCCCGTCCAATCAAAATGAGCTAAGGGCTCCAAAAGAGCTAGAACCGGTTGACACTGTCCCCATTTGAGGTATTAGTGCTGTTTATATGCATTTGGTTTGCTTTGTGGACAGTTGTTTTTTGTGTCTATGCCTTTGTCCTGCTGGTGGTGATTGAATCAATGCTATTGACTGACCTCCCAGATAAAGAAAGATGACACGTGAACATCATTGTATTAAACAGTGCAGTCGTGTATTGACTTTTTAATGTTGCTGTTGGACCAAGGCAAAATGGCTCACTGATTGTGTTTTAGATCAGAGACAGTGGCAGCTTCTAAAATGGAACTGTTAGGGTCTGCTTCACTGCTTACTGCCAGGAACACAATGAACTCAACACAACAAGGACTGTCTGGGGAGGGAGGGTGGGGAGAGAGAGCATAGGAGGCTGGTGGGTGGAGCTGTAGGAGGACAGGCTCATAGGCTCAGCTGAAATGGAATATGGTTTCCATATGTTTGATACTGTTCCATTACAATGACCCCACCCTCCTATATCTCTTCCCACCAGCCTCCTCAGAGACAGAGAGAGACATATTTCCCACAGATCACACAAACCCACATAAAATTTGAAAACAAATCAAACGTGGATAAACTTCCATATCTGTTAGTCTAAATACCGCAGTGTGCAGTCGCAACAAGATCTTTGGCCCGTTGCCATGAGAAAAGGGAAACCAGGAGTGCAAACATTGTAAATACAACCTATATTTATCTACCTGCACATTGTTACAACACTGTACATAGCCAATAATATAACATTTCAAATGTCTATATTCTTTTAACTTGTGAGTGTAATGTTTACTAATGTTTCCTTTGTCTGTCTGTTCCATTTGCTTTGGCAATGTAAACATGTTTCTCATGTCAGTAAAGCCCTTTGAATTGAATATGAGAGAGAGAGAGAGAGAGAGAGAGAGAGAGAGAGAGAGAGAGAGAGAGAGAGAGAGAGAGAGAGAGAGAGAGAGAGAGAGAGAGAGAGAGAGAGAGAGAGAGAGAGAGAGAGTGTGTTCTCTGTACAATCAAACCAGGCCTTTACTCATCTACCAGAGTTAGAGTTCTGAACTACACACTAAAGCATGAAATAGATCAACAGAATATGAGATGTAATGAGATGAATATGAAAAGGGAGAACGGAAACAAGCTGTTCAAATTGTATTATCCCACGTAATGTCATGTAATCATCCAACACAAGTGTTGCTCACTGTCAGAGGTTGCTGATAACATTTTAAACAACACGCTGCAGGTAGGTTTGCCAGGCTGGACATGAGAAAGAGATGTGATTCGGAGAGGGGGGTATTTTGGGGGACTGTACATGACCATCACTTGGGAAGTCAGTGTGTAGCACCAGTCTACATGGAACTGTAGTAGTTATAGTAGGGGGAGGTGCATCGACTGACTGTCTGCTGTTTCTTCACCGAGCTGGAACATTTTACCATCAGACAAATCTCCCTCCCCCACTCGTTCACACACACACACACACACACACACACACACACACACACACACACACACGTCAACCCTCCTTCCATTGCCTCACGCCTCCATTTTTTTCCCTCTCCATCAACTCCGTGACACTCAGCAGTGAGCCGTGACATTACAGAAAAACAGAGAGGGTGGTAGAGAAAAGAGGGAGGTTGGGGAAGTAACACACGAGAGGGAGAAAGTTGAAAGGGAGGAGAGAGCTAAATTTACAGCAAGCAAGCGTGCGAGAGAGAGAGTGGTAGAAAAGAGAGTGAGGGACATGCGATTTCAATGTCAGGAGGTGACGTGGGGACGGCTGTTGCTGGGGGTGAAGGAGCGGTGAAGCAGTAAACTCGATGGCCCACAGATCTGATGAGGGAGTGGTCCCCTTGAAAGAAAGAGCTCAATCATTTACAGCCAAGCGGGGGAAAGAGGGAGAGAAGAGAGCAGCAAGAAGAAAGGATAACAGAGAAGGGACTGGTGGGAGACAGCCATCAGTAATGGACAGGTACACTACGTGACCAAACCTATGTGGACACCTGCTCGCAGAACATCTCATTCCAAAATCATGGGCATTATTATGGAGTTGGTCTCCCTTATCTGCTATCACAGCCTCCACTCTTCTGGGAAGGCTTTCCACTAGATGTTGAAACATTGTTGCGGGGACTTGCTTCCATTCAGCCTCAAGAGCATTAGTTAAGTTGGGCACATGTTGGGCGGTTAGGTCTCGTTTGCAGTCGGCATTCCAATTCATCCCAAAGGCATTCGATGGGGTTGAGGTCAGGGCTCTGTGCAGGCCAGTCAAGTTCTTCCACACCAATCTTGACAATACATTTCTGTATGGACCTTGCTTTGTGCACGGGGGAATTGTCATGCTGAAACAGTAAAGGGCCTTCTCCGAACTGTTGCCACAAAGCCGGAAGCACAGAATCATCTAGAATGTCATTGTAGGCTATAGCGGTAAGATTTCCCTTCACTGGAACTAATGGGCCTAGCCCGAACCATGAAAAACAGCCACAGACATTATTCCGCCACCAAACTTTACGGTTGGCACTATGCATTCTCCTGGCATCTGCCAAACCAAGAGTCGTCTGTAGATGTATTCTACCTCTATTTGAAAACCACAGAGCCAGTCCCTAGACGCATGACTAAGTCTCAGAGTTAACACTGTCACCTATCTCATATGTGTTACCACATAGTGAGGTAATAACGACATCAATATGGGAAATTAACTGACATTAGTGGAGGTCGGAGATAGAAATAGACCAGAAATATAGAAATAGGAGGTAGAAATAGTGATATTCTAATAGTTTCCATGACCAAAACATAATGAAACTTGCGGAAGAAGAAGAATGTAGGGGTTTTCTGTATGTACTGTACAGTTAATAAAGCATTAGAAGGGATCTTTCAAAGGGATGTAAGAATGGGTGAAAGTTGTGGGCAGACTTAAGAGTTCTTCATGATGCAGTCATTTTACACTCATTCCCAGGGCCACATTCTATTCTCTACATTTGAAAGAGCCGAAGAAAAAATCATGGAGTTGTTCATAAGTTTGGGTGATTATAGCCATAGCTAATTAGCGGCAGGTTTCAATTAAACCATTAAGCAACAAGCTAATCTCCACCATTTCTCCAACCTCTCATTTGAGCTCAGATATTCATTCATTTGACAAATGGTATTCATTTTCTCACATATATAAATATTCATATTCACACTGATGCAAATGGTTTTTCAACAATGTAACATGCATGTGTACAGTGGGGTTGCAGTGCTGTCTAGTGGTCGCAAGGTGTACTGCAACATATTAATTTACGTCTTTCAACTCCCTTGGGTGGCAGTAAAGAGTGGTGTCTCATACTAACCCATTGTATTGTATTGGAACAGGTGTGTAAACTGGGTTTAGTAAAGTCATTGTGCTGGAGACCACTGTACTACATCAATCTTTCTTTTCCTAATTCATACACTGAATCTCTGAGTCTGTGATCAATCCCTGTTGCCTAACAGTGGAGCGAACAAGGTCCCTTAAACGTGTGAAAATACATGACACATTCATTGTGACAACCTAGCAACCATAGTACAGTAAAAGGCAATTGCCTAACAACTGTTGACAGTACAGGGAGTTATACCTGTATATGAGCGAGACCTACCGTATATTAACCTTGATCACTTTCCCAATCACGTGGTTTAGAAAAAGCAGGACTGATCGCAGTGGAGTCTCTCACAGAGTCTATTCCAGTGACCAGAGGGAGGAGAGCTATAGTACCTTCAACAGTAACCAGACTTTCTCAACAGGCATTACAGTTCAAAACCAAATCTCTCTCACAGTAATGTTAATAGGGTCTTTCCACCAATTTGGTGCCTTTTGAGAAGTGTAACTTGGGCAAAAATAACTTTTGATTTCACCTAATTTTAACAGTCTGTCTAAAAGAGCACATGTTAAAAAATACATTTTACCCCCATCTCAATTTTTTTTTAAAGACTATAGTAAGGGCCTATTAAACGCCCCCAAAAAGTAACAGGGCTGATGATTCTTTCTTAAATAAGCCATACATCCACTTGTGACAGGGGAACGGAAGGTTGGTGCAAAAGGGAGTGGCAATTGAATGAAAGCCTGTCTATGAGTAACAGGGTTGACGTGATCTGTTCGAATAGTTTCACCATATCTGAACAAGGCAGTTAACCCACTGTTCCTAGGCCGTCATTGAAAATAAGAATTTGTTCTTAACTGACTTGCCTAGTTAAAAAAAGGTAAATATTAAGTTCAGTTCACATAACAGGGTTGACCTTAAAATGAGGGACAGACGTAAATGAATTACATGAAATAAATAAATCTTCAGAGATTACTTTGTCCAAGTACAATAACTACGGCTTTACAATGATGTTGAAACTTGGAGAAATTTGGGGATTAAGTGGGTTAAAATCTTCCTTGAAGTGACACAGGGTTGATGGAGGGACATGTCAAAATGCTCAATTTTGGCACTTCAGCAAGCCTTTATACATATCTGATTTATTGAATTCTCCATTTGGTCACTATTAAAAAGGGTGCTTTGTTATAACAGGCTTTTAAAATGTAATATTAGTGCAGAACATTGTGCACCAATATAAAAGGGATGCGAAAGGCACTCTTTTAGTGGAACGACCCAATAGTAAACAAGCAGATAGTGTTGGTATGTCACCATCACACTGTTTTCATCAGTTAACATGTGGTAGAGCAGTAGCGAAGAGCACAGAAGTAAAACATATATAAATATGACTTGTAACACCCCATGATTTGTTCAAGTGGGGGAAGTTCGGTGAATGTACTTTAATGAAATATAATTTGGCACTTCTGCCGTTGTGTAAAAGATACATTTTGCTCAGTTCCCCCCACCCCGGACTATGGAGAAGTGGATATCGTTCATTTGTAGTAGATTTGCTCCAAGTGTCTCAGCATCATTCCTCCCAGAACCATTTATAGAGCTCAGTAACCATCCTATTCTCAGGGTGGCCTCTGATGTACTCACAGCTGTTGCAGGCATTCTGAATGGGGAAGCTGTTGATACGGACCGTGTGGATCCTCTGCCACTTGAAGTATTTACGGTACATCTCCTCATTCTCGTCCAAGAAGAGGAGGTGTTTGGCCAGGGCTCTGGGCGAGCGGAAGTCATCCACATGGATGAAGGAATCTCCAGGGATGAACTTCTCATAGTTCCCTCTTGTCGGGCCCATGACCACAGGAACTGCGCCCAACTTGAGAGCGTTATATAGTTTTTCTGTGATGTAGTCCTTATGGACGGAGTTCTCAAAAGACAAGTAGAATTTACAGCTGGCCACGATCATTCTGTATTCACTAAGAGATACCCTTTTGTTGAAAGGGTCCCCGTAGGTGTGAATCCTGATGAATTTGCGCAGCTCCATGTAGTACCAAGTCCTCTTGTGTTCTCGGTTCCAGTTGCTAACGATCCAACAGACCAGTCGGTTTTTATGTGGGACAAACTCCTCCCTCTCTTTAGTCCGAGGGACGAGAGATCCATAAGGCATGTTGATGTCTGCATCCTGCCTGTAGTTCAAAGTCACATTAAACAGATCTTCCAAGCCAGGTATTCTATTCGTGTGTGCCGGCGATTCGAAATTCATCCACACCCATTTCTGGAAGGATGGCCGTGGTTCTTCGGGCAGGTTGGATAAATCCTCTTCAATTTCTCTGTGGTGGATGAGAACGGCATCCGCTTGACTGTACAGCTCTCTGTCCGCTGTCAGGTGACAGCCTTCGATGTTGTACAAGGACCTGCAGGAGTTCAGTTTAAAGGGATGGTCAAAGGGCCAGTGCCAGACCAGCACGGTAACATCCTGTTTGTGCTCCGCCTGGAAGTGCTTGGCCAGGACAGGGAGCCAGGTGATAGCAGGTCGGTACAGTAGACAGGTCAGCAAGCAGCCCAGCAGAAGAATGCACATCAGGCTCCGGTGCCCAATTCTACAATTTGGTCCAAGACACATCATTTGGCCTGCCAAAAGGAAAGGCTGTTCGTTTATAAGTTTATTAAGAAAAGGCTAAATCTAATCACTATTATTGCATGTATTCGTAAAGTTGACAATGATTATTTTAGCACGAGGACTACTGGTCAATCACAAACTCAGACCACAGACAGGTTTTAGGGTGAGGGCAGACATCTGCTGACGAGGCTAGTTCTCTATCAGCGGACCATTTTATTGGTTCACTAGTCATGCATATTATGTGGTTGTCATAACAGTAATCAAAGTCAATAAGACAAGCTTAGGTTTCTGTTAGGTTAGTGACTTCTGAAGTGACTGAGGCAGTGGTTGTCACTAAGATCCTGAGTTCACAGGACATGCTTTCCATCCAGAGAAACAAATTAGCCATGTGGTCAAACTAAACAAATACTCTGGATACTTATCCGGGCTATTGTGTGTATAGAGTCCACCCTCTGAACCAGAATATATCAATAACTATTGAGGATACAGTAAGACTATTGAACTAAGGAGTCATGGGACCCAATGTGTTGGGGGCTGTGATTTCACCCTTGCCCGGGGTAATTAACTACAGGTTGCAGGATATGTAACCTAAAGAGTTACTAATGAGAGGAGAGGTTCTACGTAAACATACTACGCAGTCAAAGAAAGACAGCATGTTATACAATGGGAAATACCAGAGTAGACAATAAATGACATGGTAATAACAAACCTGTGTGACTGTTTTGATAACAACAAGTTGCCATAAAGCCAGCTAATATTTAAATACATGAATATAGCTATGTAGGATCTATACACACACACACACACACACACACACACACACACACACACACACACACACACACACACACACACACACACACACACACACACACACACACACACACACAGTATCTGATAAAACGTTAATTCTGATGTTTTCATTTTCGATCTTGTCGGTTAAAAGAAACAAAATCCTTTTTCTAACAACCAATGATACAGACTTGATAAAAGACAAACACATCGGAAACTCAACACTAAATCAGACAGACAGAGACTCCATTCAAACATAGGGAACAGCTACATCCAATAATTCATATCTACACCACATTCCACACTGCTCTTCAAGGAAATAATATACTGGGTGAAGGGTGCTTACCTGCTAGCTCTGAGATTTGACTTTGAACTTAAACAGGATGATGTTGCTAACTTTGACTAAAAGCCACACCTGACACCTAGCTGAGTCACATTGCAGTCATGTGCCTCCACAACGTTGAGTGAGGATAAGCCTAGAACTGGTGTGCTACTGCAGGCAGAGGGACAGCCTCTCTAGCCTTCGCCCTTCATGTCACACCTTAGACGCACTGCCCACTTCCCTGCCGTGTACAATTTGTCAAAGAAATACACACCATCATAATGTGCTTAGTTTTGTCAATGTGGGTTGGAGAGCGACCCTCCTGTAGGTTCTCACTCCTGCCCCAGAGTTGTAAATAACCTGGTGCAGCTAATCAACCAGCTAATTATTAGAATCAGGTGCGCTAGATTAGGGTCGGACCGAAAACCTACAGGATGATAGCTCTCGAGGAACAGGGTTGGAGAGCCCTAGTATATGATGTGTAAGTAGTGTTATGAAATGTAAATACTATTTTAAAAGACAATGCATATGTGTAAAGCAGTGTAAATATCAGAGGAGGAAGTAAATACTCAAAATATAAAAATACTCCAATATCTTGACTTTGTTGTCCTTAAGTAATTTTGCCACAACTTTGGGAGTATGCGTGGGGTTATCGTCCATTTGGAGACCCATTTGCGACCAAGCTTAAACTTCCAGACTGATGTCTTGAGATGTTGCTTCAATATATCCACATAATTTTCCTTTCCT
The DNA here is from genome assembly GCF_018296145.1 of Oncorhynchus tshawytscha. Taxonomy (NCBI): domain Eukaryota; kingdom Metazoa; phylum Chordata; class Actinopteri; order Salmoniformes; family Salmonidae; genus Oncorhynchus; species Oncorhynchus tshawytscha. The sequence goes on along the minus strand of NW_024609614.1, from coordinate 164,723 downwards.
CATGATGCCATCTATTTTGTGAAGCAGTGGCTTCTTCCTTGCTGAACGGCCTTTCAGGTTATGTCGATATAGAACTCGTTTTACTGTGGATATCCATACTTTTGTACCTGTTTCCTCCAGCATCTTCACAAGGTCCTTTGCTGTGGTTCTGGGATTGATTTTCACTTTTCGCACCAAAGTACGCTCATCTCTAGGAGACAGGACGCTTCTCCTTCCTGAGCGGTATGACGGCTGCGTGGTCCCATGGTGTTTATACTTGTGTACTATTGTTTGTACAGATGAACATGGTACTTTCAGGCATTTGGAAATTGCTCCCAAGGATGAACCAGACTTGTGGAGGTCTACAAGTCTTTTATGAGGTCTTGGCTGATTTCTTTTGATTTTCCCATGATGTCAAGCAAAGAGTCACTGAGTTTGAAGGTAGGCCTTGAAATAAATCCACAGGTACACCTCAAATTGACTCAAATTATGTCAATTAGCCTACCAGAAGTTTCTAAAGCCATGACATAATTTTCTGGAATTTTCCAAGCTGTTTAAAGGCACAGTCGACTTAGTGTATGTAAACTTCTGACCCACTGGAATTGTGATACAGTGAATTATAAGTGAAATAATCTGTCTGTAAACAAGTGTTGTAAAAATGACTTGTGTCATGCACAAAGTAGATGTCCTAACCGACTTGCCAAAACTACAGTTTGTTAACAAGAAATGTGTGTAGTGGTTGAACAATGAGTTTTAATGACTCCAACCTAAGTGTATGTCAATTTCCAACTTCAACTTTTCCAGAGTGGGCTCTGCTAAGCTATGATACATTTTATAAGCACCACCAACACAGTGAATGGGAAAATGTATTAAAAGGGAACTCCCTCTGCTAGTGATTTGCTGAATGTGCAACCCTAAAGGAGAGCTGTGATTGGTTAATCCCCTTTAATAATCTCTTCTAAAGTACCAGAGACCCAACTCTGGAAATGTTACATGTTTGAAGATTATTATTGTTCCAAACAATATGTCAAAACATTTGGTGTCATATTATTAGCACACAATGATTACATCAAGGTTGTGACTCCACAAACTTGTTGGATGCAATTTGCTGTTTGTTTATAATGTCATACCCCCCAGAAATGCTAACCTCCCATGTAATTGTAATGGTGAGAGGTTAGCATGTCTTGGGCCTTTTTTCACCCAACTTTTAATCTAAATCCAATGACATGGTGACATTTTCTGTTGATTTCAAGTTGAATTCATGTTAGTTGAAATCGCAACCAAATGTAAATTAAACTAGACATTGAACTGACATCTGTGCCCAGTGGGTGGGACCAAATTTGGTTTATATTCAAAATTGGGATGACTAGGTTACCTAGACTTTTTCAATCCAAAAAGTATTAACTGGGATTTTATTAGGCATACAGTTGCATAGGGACTACACTATGCCAATCTGCATAAAGCAAGCTCAGCCTTGTGAGTTGTATCGTCCAATCATGTTGTTTTCTCTGTGTCTGTGCATAGTAAACTCCACCAGTCCTTCTTGCAAATATAATTCATATGAACAAGTCTCCTCGTCTGAGTCTGCTCTTGGGTTCACCTGCTCCGCGTAACATAATCTCCAATCTAAGAACCTGAAGTAAATCATTAGGCCATAGCTATCCTCTTCCTTTATTTAAAAAAACACCTCACATCAAATGAAATCAACTGTCATTATTTTGTCTCCTAACAACCATAGAAAAGCTCAGTGTATTAGTGAGCAGTTATCTTCATATTATTCCTATAACTGCATTCTCCCTGTTCTCCTCTTTCTATCAGCGAGACGTGGCTATTGTTGAGTGATGTGTTTCTACTCCCCATTCAGCACCAGGTATGTTTCCCTCGCCCTTAATTACCTAAGGATATGGACATGACCTGGTGAACAGGACCTTGGTATCTGCCTCCTTTGTATTCATTAGGGCAAAACGGAAAATATGCATTTCTTATTGGACAAGTTCAGTCTGTTTAGCTCTGTTTGCTTTAGGGTTGCAACACTAACATAACAGGGAGGCTTTGTTTGAACAAGTCAATGCGTTGTTGAACTTGAATAGGCTCTAACTGCTATATTAATGGATTGTGTGTATGACGAGATGTAGGGTGTTTTAATGCCGTATAGCAGGGGTGTCAAACTCATTCCATGAAGTGCCTACTGTCTAGAAGTTTGTTTTTTAAACTTTCAGTTATGCCCTGGACAACCAGGTGTAGGAGTTCCTTACTAATTAGTGACCTTAATTCATCTATCAAGTACAATGGAGGAGTGAAAACCTGCAGACACCTGGCCCTCTGTGGAATGAGTTTGACTCCTGTACCGTATAGGATCAGTGAAATTACTAATTATGGACACATTAGGTAAAGTAGGATTACCTACGTCTACTCTATCATGATGAATGCTGGCCTTGTGCCTTTAACCCCTATTTTACAGTTGTTAATAAAGTTGCAATGAGATTTCGGCATTCATTCTTTAAGAATATTACTTGTAAAATGTCTTGTTAACTGAGACCATCATAACCCAAAATATATGCCTTTTAACTCCATTGTTTGTAAACAATGTTATTATATTATATCATCATAATTAATAATTACATAATTAGATCATTACACTGCATAGCTTCAAGACATAGTTAAAACTGTCATTTTGATTTCATGGCTGGTCCTGAGAGTGATTACATTTCTCAGCCCCACAGCTCAGCTGGTTACCAAACTGCCCTTATTGTGGAACCAGTTGCATCAGCTTAAAAACAAGCACATCTCATTGTGGTGATACAGTACATGAGCGGAGCATTGCATTTATGACCACCATTGCTAGGAAATTACATGCATTGTCAGGTAAGAGACACAATTGAGGACTGGGCCTGTTGTTACAGTATTTAAGTCATCCTTTTTGTTTTGGTAGTGTATACTGAACTGGCAGAAAATAAATGGCGGACAGTGGTACGCTAAGCCAATATAAATGTTTATGTCTTTTCCTAACCTCACTGAAAGAATAACCCTCATTCCTAAACCTAACCTTAAATCATTTAGACCCCTATACCTAACCTTAAATCATTTAGACTCCTATGCCTAACCTTAAATCATTTAGACCCCTATGCCTAACCTTAAATAATTTAGACCCCTATGCCTAACCTTAAATAATTTAGACCCCTATGCCTAACCTTAAATAATTTAGACTCCTATGCCTAACCTTAAATAATTTAGACTCTTATGCCTAACCTTAAATAATTTAGACTCCTATGCCTAACCTTAAATCATTTAGACCCCTATGCCTAACCTTAAATAATTTAGACTCCTATGCCTAACCTTAAATAATGTAGACTCTTATGCTTAACCTTAAATAATTTAGACTCCTATGCCTAACCTTAAATAATTTAGACCCCTATGCCTAACCTTAAATAATTTAGACCCCTATGCCTAACCTTAAATCATTTAGACTCTTATGCCTAACCTTAAATAATTTAGACTCCTATGCCTAACCTTAAATAATTTAGACTCCTATGCCTAACCTTAAATAATTTAGACTCCTATGCCTAACCTTAAATAATTTAGACTCCTATGCCTAACCTTAAATAATTTAGACTCCTATGCCTAACCTTAAATCATTTAGAGCCCTATGCCTAACCTTAAATAATGTAGACTCTTATGCTTAACCTTAAATAATTTAGACTCCTATGCCTAACCTTAAATAATTTAGACCCCTATGCCTAACCTTAAATAATTTAGACCCCTATGCCTAACCTTAAATCATTTAGACTCTTATGCCTAACCTTAAATAATTTAGACTCCTATGCCTAACCTTAAATAATTTAGACTCCTATGCCTAACCTTAAATAATTTAGACTCCTATGCCTAACCTTAAATAATTTAGACTCCTATGCCTAACCTTAAATAATTTAGACTCCTATGCCTAACCTTAAATAATTTAGACTCCTATGCCTAACCTTAAATAATTTAGACTCCTATGCCTAACTGTCACACCCTGACCTTAGAGCTTTTTACGTCTCTATTTTGGTTTGGTCAGGGTGTGATTTGGGTGGGCATTCTGTGTTCTTTTTACTATGTTTTTGTATTTCTTTGTTTTGGCCGGGTATGGTTCTCAATCAGGGACAGCTGTCTATCGTTGTCTCTGATTGGGAACCATACTTAGGTAGCTTTTTCCCACATGGTTTTTGTGGGTAGTTAATTTCTGTTTAGTGTTTTGCACCTTTCAGGACTGTTTTGGTTAGTCCCAGTTTGTTATTTTGTGATAGTGTTCTGTTTTAATAAATAAAGCATGAACACTTATCACGCTGCGCTTTGGTCCGATGATTCCTCTTCTTCAGATGACAAGTACCGTTACACTAACCTTACGTTTTCATTCTGCTGGTTGAATATGCACTTCCTTTATGTTTGGTTATTCATCTCTTTTATTGTCTCTTATTGAAACAATTGATCACTTTCATTGTTTTACTGTGAAGTGTGCTGCGATTTTAAATGCAAAGTTTGATTTAATGCAATTTGAATTTGGGATCAAATCCCTTTAAATTCCTGACTGTTGAATTGGACAAGGAATTCATCCGTAAGAGTCAAGTCCAATTTGTGAATTGATTAGACTGTAGTTGGAAGTGAACTTCTTTCCTCAGAAGGAAACCCTGAAAGGATTAGTTTTGTATAGTTACATAATCTATAAAGTCATCAATGTCTTATTTTATTTTCCAATGTCTGATGAAGCCAACTCTCAATGCACACCATGATGTCTTAATCTGCATTGTGATCGGCTGTGCCCTAACTATGTTCTACCATGGGCTGTCACCATGCCATACAAAGGTACAGTCAGAGGCATCGAAAGATCTCTCTCCAGTTCAACCCAGGTCACAAGACAAAGACACCCTACTACTGGTCTGGTTCTGGCACTTCAAATATCACTTTGAACATCTTGGCCATGTTCTGTTATAATCTCCACCCGGCACAGCCAGAAGAGGACTGGCCACCCCACATAGCCTGGTTCCTCTCTAGGTTTCTTCCTAGGTTTTGGCCTTTATAGGGAGTTTTTCCTAGCCACCGTGCTTCTACACATGCATTGCTTGCTGTTTGGGGTTTTAGGCTGGGTTTCTGTACAGCACTTTGAGATATCAGCTGATGTACGAAGGGCTATATAAATCAATTTGATTTGATTTGAATTTGATTTGACTTTGACCTCACATCCTGCAGGTCAAACGTTCAACATCGAAGGCTGTCATCTGTCAGTGGACAGGGAGCTGTACAGTCAAGGGGACGCCGTTCTCATCCAACCACAGAGAGATCCAAGAGGATTTATCCAACCTGCCCCAAGAACCCAAGGCCCACCTTCCACAAATGGGTGTGGATGAATTTTGAGTCGCCAATGAACACACGTAAGACATCTGGACTGGGGAAACTCTTCAACGTGACATTCAACTACTGTTGGAATGCTGACATTAATGTGTGCAAGAGATTAGTCTTCAAGAACAGTGAGATTGACGAAGACCTACCCATTGAGAAGAAGGTTACAAACTGCTGGATTGTAAAGCAACTGGAACGGGAACCATTATAGGGTCAAATATGACCAACTCCTGAGCAAGTTCATAACTATCAACACATATGGAGCCTACTTTAATAACAAGCAAATTAGTAATGAAGAATATACAAGCACAGTGGTCAGCTGTAAGTTCTACTTGTCATTTGACAATACGAGAGAACACCCTGACTATATGACTGAGAAACTGTTCAATGCCATGAAGTTGGGCTCTGTGCCAGTTGCCCTAGGACCGCCCAAGCAGGTTTATGAGAAGTTCATCCCAGGTGATGCCTTTGTCCATGTGGATGATTTCCCCAAACCGGAGAAGTTGGCTCAGTATCTACAGAGCATGAGTGAGGATGAATACTAAGTTGTTCAGGTGGAGGAAGTTCTTCAAAGTTAATTGATGTGTCTTTCCTATTAACCATGCCTGTAGACCGTGCCAATTTGTCCATCAGAAACAGCAATACCAGGTCACAACCAATCTGATCCAAATGGCACTGGGTTAGGTGCATGAATTGTTTCAGCAACTGAGCAGATTTCTGCCTGATCCACTTTAGGCTGCGGCCTGTGAAGCCTACGCTAAATTGGAAGGAATCATTTCTAACAGACGTATGTAAATAGTGGTGGAAACCCTTGATTCTGCAGTAGACTAGAGCTTATTTTGCTTGGACATACAGTTCATTGCAATATGACATCATGTCTATGTTAAACATACCTAGAGCCAAGAAACTCAATATTAGGTCAAAGGTGATTGCCTAAAAATGTTAGGCTATTCTGCCCTAAAAGTGCAGTAAAAGTGCAGTAACTGCGAATTCGTCAAATACACTGCTCAAAAAAATAAAGGGAACACTTCAACAACACAATGTAACTCCAAGTCAATCACACTTCTGTGAAATCAAACTGTCCACTTAGGAAGCAACACTGATTGACAATAAATTTAACATGCTGATGTGCAAATGGAATAGACAACAGGTGGAAATTATAGGCAATTAGCAAGACACCCCCAATAAAGGAGTGGTTCTGCAGGTGGTGACCACAGACCACTTCTCAGTTCCTATGCTTCCTGGCTGATGTTTTGGTCACTTTTGAATGCTGGCGGTGCTTTCACTCTAGTGGTAGCATGAGACAGAGTCTACAACCCACACAAGTGGCTCAGGTAGTGCAGCTCATCCAGGATGGCACATCAATGCGAGCTGTGGCAAGAAGGTTTGCTGTGTCTGTCAGCGTAGTGTCCAGAGGATGGAGGCGCTACCAGGAGACAGGCCAGTACATCAGGAGACGTGGAGGAGGCCGTAGGAGGGCAACAACCCAGCAGCAGGACCGCTACCTCCGCCTTTGTGCAAGGAGGAGCAGGAGGAGCACTGCCAGAGCCCTGCAAAATGACCTCCAGCAGGCCACAAATGTGCATGTGTCTGCTCAAATGGTCAGAAACAGACTCCATGAGGGTCGCTCCATCCACCAACGCCACGTTGCACCACAGACTGTCCAGTAGTTGGCGGATGCTTTAGTCCAGGTCTGGGAGGAGATCCCTCAGGAGACCATCCGTCACCTCATCAGGAGCATGCCCAGGCGTTGTAGGGAGGTCTACTGAGCCTCATTTTGACTTGTTTTAAGGACATTACATCAAAGTTGGATCAGCCTGTAGTGTGGTTTTCCACTTTAATTTTGAGTGTGACTCCAAATCCAGACCTCCATGGGTTGATAAATTTGATTTCCATTGATCATTTTTGTGTGATTTTGTTGTCCGCACATTCAACTATGTAAAGAAAAAAGTATTTATTAAGAATATTTCATTCATTCAGATCTAGGATGTGTTATTTTAGTGTTCCCTTTATTTTTTTGAGCAGTGTATATTTGATCTTTTGTAATGTCCAGGTATATTCTCTGATTAATGTGATATTTCGTTTCCTGACACAAGAACAAGCAAGTCGATCAGAATATATCATGAAGTACCCAAAATTGCTCTCTGTCTAGACAGAACAGACTTTGAAGTCAGATTTTGCAGTTACTTTTTTACATAGCTACTGCTTTTGCCTTTCAGGGCAGTATTGTGGGTTTGCTTTGTATTGAAATAACATTATTGTGTATGCTTTTTTATTTTATGTATGTAACTTTCTTCATTTAAAATGTGTTTGAAGGCGTTCTGTTGTGGGAATAAGTTGAGAATGTGTTGAGAGCAGGTTTGGGTAGGTTACTTTCTAAATGCAATCCGTTACAGTTGCTAGTTACCTGTCCAAAATTGTAATCAGTGACATAACGTTTGGATTACCCAAACTCAGTAATGTAATCAGATTACTTTCAGTTACTTTTGGATTGCTTTCCCTTTAAGCAGCATTAGAAGGTGACAACCATTTATATTACCAATTGAACAACATCTATTGCAGGATAAATCAATGTTAGAGTTTACATAGATGGCCATTAATGGATGTTGCAGGTGCATCGGCCGTGTCCGAGGGGGATCAGGGGTTGTCGGGGGACCGCAAACATTTTTGCTCCATGAACTGTGGCCTCTCGCTCTGGCGAAGGGCGGTGGGGGAAAGGAGGGCAACCTCCCCCTTGTTACCCACATGGGCCCCCTACCTCCTCTCCTCCCCCCATCTGATGATTAGCAGAGCAGAAGCAGGCTACCTACACTCTGCATCAAGGGCCCCCTACGGGCTTGGGCCCCAGGGATTCAGACCCTGTAAGCCCTCGCATTAATCAGGCCCTTGATCCGCACTGTGCAGCCATTGCAAGAGCCATTTTTCACTGGCTGTCCACTGATCTGTAGTTTAAACTTCTTTAATTCAACCATTATGGGGTTTAAATACACATACAGCACCAGTCAAAACTTTGGACACACCTACTCATTGCATGGTTTTTCTTGATTTTTATTATTTTCTGTATTTCCTCAGATTTAAGCCCAAATAAATGCTTCACAGAGTTCAAGTAACAGACACATCTCAACATCAACTGTTCAGAGGAGATTGCGTGAATCAGGCCTTCATGGTCGAATTGCTGCAAAGAAACCACTACCAAAGGACACCAATAAGAAGAAGAGATTTTGGGGCCAAAAAACACAAGCAATGGACATTAGACCGGTGGAAATCTGTCCATTGGTCTGAGTTCAAACTTGAGATTTTTGGTTCCAAATGCTGTGTCTTTGTGAGACGCAGAGTAGGTGAACAGATTATCTCCACATGTGTGGTTCCCACCGTGAAGCATGGAGGAGGAAGTGTAATTGTGTGGGGGTGCTTTGCCGTTGACACTGTCTGTGATTTATTTAGAATTCAAGGCACACTTAACCAGCATGGCTACCACCGCATTCTGCAGCGATACGCCATCCCATCTGGTAGGCGCTTAGTGGGACAATCATTTGTTTTTCAACAGGACAATGACCCAACACACCTTCAGGCTTTGACCAAGAAGGGGAGTGATGGAGTGCTGCATCAGATGACATCACAATCACCCGGCCTCAACCCAATTGAGATGGTTTGGGATGAGTTGGACCGCAGAGTGAAGGAAAAGCCGCCAACAAGTGTTCAACATATGTGGGAACTCCTTCAAGACTGTTGGAAAAGCATTCCAGGTGAAGCTGGTTGAGAGAATACCAAGAGTGTGCAAACTGTCATCAAGGCAAAGGGTGGCTACTTTGAAGAATCTCAAATCTAAAATATATTTTGAGTTGTTTTAACACTTTTTTTGGTTACTTCATGATTCAATATGTGTTATTTCATAGTTGTGAGGTCTTCACTATTATTCTACAATGTAGAAAATAGTACAAATCAAAAAAAACCCTGCAATGAGTAGGTGTGTCCAAGCTTTTGACTGGTACTGTATACATTTGTGAGAAGCCATCCACAACCACTATCCATAATGTGCAAAAAGCTAATAGCTAAATAAGAGAGCAGCAGTGTGATTCACATCAATGCGCTATGTAGATGTCAATAATAAGTGATATCTTTCCTCCCGTATGCTACACCACTGCAGTCGTCCACCTAGCGTTTATTCAAATTGCATAATCTGTGGATGCTGACAACAGTCACACCATTGTAAGGCATAGCTTGGACTGTAGCCTATAAAAAAAAAATCCTACTATTTTCTCGCGATCGTTCAAACAAACGCATTTGATGTGTCATCATAGTGGTCTCTGACTTCTGGTCAGACTCAGGCAGAAAAATTTCAACTTTTTTCAATGCTGATTTAAATGTAATGGAGAATATAGAAAGGTGCAAATATTCTTCTGAATTTAAACGTAATCCAATAAGTAATCGTCTGTTTTTTAAAAAGTAGTTTATAATCTGCTGGTAAGAGATTACAGTTACCGTTTTTTGTATTCCGTTGTGAAATGGAAAGATTTTCGGTGAACGAACGTAAAGGTGAAAAATATACAATACTTTTTTTTTAGAAAAGTGTTGCAAAACGTCTATGTGTCCACAAGATGTCGCTACATCCCTGTGTAAATCACTCAACACTTCAGATCACAGCTACTGGTATGCTGATAGTCTGCCTATTTAAGTAACACTGTTGGCTAAATGACTGATTGATGGTCCTAAAATTCTTTAATAAAGCAAATGTTAATAGGGTTGATTGTGTTGTGTGTTCTGTCCTCTCCACCGTATCACCCTTGAACCACATATGACCTGGACAACTTTCTCACAGCCTTCAGTCATCACATTGACTAATTTACACTACAGGACAACAGGAGGAATTTACAAACGAGAAGTGGGAACATTGACTATTGTATACGGCACTTATTTATGGCATCAGATTCAGTAGTAGTTGCACAACGTTTGGGCCCTTCCTACTTGTACACTGGCAGTAGCATCCTGTGTGAAACCACAGATAAGAGTTTCTGGAACCTGCTCTCCTCTCTCGGTTACTGCGTTGTTTGAAATAAACAATCTGGCCTTCCCAGTTTACAGGCCTGTCACTGCTATAACTTCATCAATTCACATCTGTGCAGGCAACAGTATGAACTGTGCTGTATGGGAGATGGAGCTGATTGTCACATGGGTTGGGTGTCATTTAAAATAAGATACTTAAAGTAGTATTTTACTGGGTGACTTTCAGTTTTACTTGAGTCTTTTTTTATTAAGGTATCTTTACTTTTACTCAAGTATGACAAGTGAGTACTTTTTCCACCACTGTGGAGGTGGGTATACATTGAGTACTTTTTCCACCACTGTGGAGGTGGGTATAAATTGAGTACCTTTTCCACCACTGTGGAGGTGGGTATACATTGAGTACCTTTTCCACCACTGTGGAGGTGGGTATAAATTGAGTACCTTTTCCACCACTGTGGAGGTGGGTATACATTGAGTACCTTTTCCACCACTGTGGAGGTGGGTATACATTGAGTACCTTTTCCACCACTGTGGAGGTGGGTATACATTGAGTACCTTTTCCACCACTGTGGAGGTGGGTATACATTGAGTACCTTTTCCACCACTGTGGAGGTGGGTATAAATTGAGTTTGACAGATGTGCGCCTGTTTCCTTAGATGGTCATGTTCGGTAACATTTCCTTTTATAGGGTCCTTATTAGAGTGTAATTACATGTGAAATTACACTGTAACAAGTTTTGTAGTTAACTGTAACAAAGTTACACTGTAATAACAACATGTGACTGGCAGTAATTGCGTTCTGTAATTATAGAGGTGTAACAATGAATGCTTGTTACCATGCTTGTTACAAATGGACGGGTTTCCACTAAATTCACCAACTTAGTGTTTTGTTTCTTCTCAGCTGCATCCGATTCTTTGTGTCACAAAGGTTGTGACCCCTCATGGATGCGCTGGGTGTCTGGGAGATTATGCTAAATAGGCTCCAATTACTTAGCCATGAATGTGCAATGTTGAAAAAATATCTCCACGCAATGTTATTGCTAGCACTTGCCAACAAAATAAAGTGTACCAACTGGGTTAACTAACTTTGTCATCCCGGATGAGAAAAAACACATTGAAATGTCACTGCATCCTGACAACTTGGCCCTCATTTTAGAGCTTCTGGAAGTTTCACTTAATTTCTGTACCTTATTGCGAAATAAAGTGAAACTACCAGAAGCTTTAAAATGAGGGCCAGGTTGTCAAGATGGGTAATGTACTGTATAAGTACATTAATTGCAAGTAAGTAACCCTCAAGGCACACCTCATTTTAACTAGCTATAGCCTGTGTAACAACTAGTAATTACATTGTACTTAGGCGAATATGACATGTACAATGCTTTGAAATAGAGTATTTTTCCACATCTGGGATGCCACCCATATTAGATCCCAGTCAGTGAGGTTGACCTACTGATCTGTTTTTACCTGCTCAACCAAGTCAACCCAATTGGTACCCTTTATTTTGGGGGCAAGTGCCAGCAACAACACTGTGTGGAGACATCGTTTGAACAGTGCACATTCAAGGATAAGTAATTAGAGCCTATTGAGCATAGGCTCTAAACTCTCAGACACCCAGCGCATCCACGAGGGTTCACAACCTTTGTGACAGTTGTAACTGTATGCAGCTGAGAAGAAGTGAAACACTAAGTTGGTGAATTTAGTGGAAACCTGCCCATTTGTAACAAGCATTCATTGTTACACCTTGGTAGTTACATACCTCAATTACTACCAGTTACCTGTTGTTATTACACTGTAACTATGAGTTGTTACACCTTGGTAGTTACATACCTCAATTACTACCAGTTACCTGTTGTTATTACACTGTAACTATGAGTTGTTACACCTTGGTAGTTACATACCTCAATTACTACCAGTTACCTGTTGTTATTACACTGTAACTATGAGTTGTTACACCTTGGTAGTTACATACCTCAATTACTACCAGTTGCCTGTTGTTATTACACTCTAACTATGAGTTGTTACACCTTGGTAGTTACATACCTCAATTACTACCAGTTACCTGTTGTTATTACACTGTAACTATGAGCTGTTACACCTTGGTAGTTACATACCTCAATTACTACCAGTTGCCTGTTGTTATTACACTGTAACTATGAGTTGTTACACCTTGGTAGTTACATACCTCAATTACTACCAGTTACATGTTGTTATTACACTGTAACTATGAGTTGTTACAGTTAGCAACCCTGTCAGTGTAATTACACATGCAATTACACTGTAACAAGGACCCTTTAAAATGAAGTGTTACCCCATGTTGTTCATATTGTTGGTGTCGCACAACTTCCAGAGGCAGACAGATTGAGTTATGAGCAAAGAAACATGACACAATCAGTCCTTACTCAATCACGCAGAGCTTTGGGAGTGTTGGTATGGCAGAGCTGATGATGATGGTGAGGTGTTAGTGGTTTAAAAAAAGGCTGGATGAAGATGAGGAAGTTGCCTAGAGAGTGTGACACTAGCTAGGTTTCCATCCAATGTGCAACAGATTTTCATGCAACTATTCTAAAATCTGCATAAACCAACATGCCATTTTCCCACCAGAGATGAGTTTCCATCAAACAGACTTTTTGTGGTTAAAAGGCTGTGCGTGATGACGTAAAGCACATAGAAATAAATTCCCATGCAACGAATGAAAAATGCATGCGCTATAGCGAACACCTCGCAGATACAGTGTGGATAAGGTACCTACATTATGAGATTATTATTGATAAAAAACAATATTTTATCTGTCAAACGGCAGCTAAGCATCGATCATGTCATTAGAATAATACCCTTGATATTTATTGGAAAGGAGCATCAAGCTCATCACCTTCTACTTTCACCACCCTGTGAAGTTCACAACTTATTTTATCTGTAGTCTCATAAACTGCATGTTTTTCCGAGTTGTAGTGGGAGAACCACACAACATACTGTATCATCACGTGACTACGAATTTACTTTGAGATGGTTATTATATCAATATTTGCGCATAAAGAAAATTACACTGCCATTTCTCGCATAATTAGTTTTACAGATACCACCTTGTCAGATGAACAAATTGTCAAATTGTCTGTCGGCATTTATAAATAACAAAATTCCAGCATTTCATGTTTCCATTAACCCGGTCGTTGGTTATTGGTTTAAATTAACAGAATCTCACACTTAGAGAATTCACATCCTCCCACCAACACCTTCAGAAAGTCAACTTCCTGTAAGTTACTGGCCTCTGTTCTGAAAGTCCCCACACTAAGAAATGTTCTCTAACACTTATTGAGCAGAGAAAAATGAATTCATAAGGGAGATTAATACTATATTTCATATATGGATTTTAGCAAGTAATACAGTCAAAATAAAAAAAAGATCAACATTACAGGTACAAGGCTTTGTGAAATAATGTACAGGAATTCTCAATTACCCACAATCCTCAAGCAAACTCGCTACAATATTGTTTGTTTTACAGAGCATGCTCATCCATAAAACCAGTCAACATTGCAGTCTGAGCTAGGACTGGGCTGTGCCAACTAGTAACCATGAATTCCAGCCTGGTCTCATAGACTAGACGTAACATAGTAAAAGTAAATCCGGGAAACTCAAATTAGTATCATATGTTATGTTTGGTATGGTTATAGAAGACAGAAGGTCACTTGAGGCAAAATCGAAAGGAGGGTGGTTGTTCGGAGTGGATTGGTGGGCGTATAACACGAACATCTAGAAAATCAAAGGTTGTGTGTTCGAATCTCATCAAGGACAACTTTAGCATTTTAGCTAATTAGCTACTTTAACCATCAGTCATTGTTCTTCATGAATCTTTGCCACACTTGATGTATTCTGACACATGTTATGTTCTGAGTTCATCTTCTGTCTCACTTTGTAAAAAAAAAGCAATTCTGCAATCCAGAGACAGAGTCCAGAAACAGACAGAGAGATACAATAGCTGACCCACTCAATCTCTCAGCACACTTTCCTGTGTGGGAGGGTGGATAAAGTCCAAGAGGAAACCATGTTTGTGTGTGTGTGCAAATTTACAGCTGATCGCTGTGTGCCTATGGTTTAAACACAGCTGTCTGTATTGAATACAGTACTTCGAAGCTCACATCTCAATGTGAACAGCCACTGGTGTTGTTATGTGTACTGCCTGACATACAATAAGTAACCTATAGCCATAGTGCCTGTCATACAATAAGTAACCTATAGCCATACTCTCTGTCATACTATATTTAATCTATAGCCATACTGCCTGTCATACTATATGTAATCTATAGCCATACTGCCTGTCATACTATATGTAATCTATAGCCATACTGCCTGTCCAACTATATGTAATCTATAGCCATACTGCCTGTCCTACTATATGTAATCTATAGCCATACTGCCTGTCATACTATATTTAACCTATAGCCATACTGCCTGTCATACTATATGTAATCTATAGCCATACTGCCTGTCCTACTATATGTAATCTATAGCCATACTGCCTGTCATACTATATTTAACCTATAGCCATACTGCCTGTCATACTATACATAACCTATAGCCATACTGCCTGTCATACTATACATAACCTATAGCCATACTGCCTGTCATACTATACATAACCTATAGCTATACTGCCTGTCATACTATACATAACCTATAGCCATACTGCCTGTCATACTATACATAACCTATAGCCATACTGCCTGTCATACTATACATAACCTATAGCCATACTGCCTGTCATACTATACATAACCTATAGCCATACTGCCTGTCATACTATATTTAATCTATAGCCATACTGCCTGTCCTACTATACATAACCTATAGCCATACTGCCTGTCATACTATATTTAATCTATAGCCATACTGCCTGTCATACTATATGTAATCTATAGCCATACTGCCTGTCCTACTATATGTAATCTATAGCCATACTGCCTGTCATACTATATTTAACCTATAGCCATACTGCCTGTCATACTATACATAACCTATAGCCATACTGCCTGTCATACTATACATAACCTATAGCCATACTGCCTGTCATACTATACATAACCTATAGCTATACTGCCTGTCATACTATACATAACCTATAGCCATACTGCCTGTCATACTATACATAACCTATAGCCATACTGCCTGTCATACTATACATAACCTATAGCCATACTGCCTGTCATACTATACATAACCTATAGCCATACTGCCTGTCATACTATATTTAATCTATAGCCATACTGCCTGTCCTACTATACATAACCTATAGCCATACTGCCTGTCATACTATATTTAATCTATAGCCATACTGCCTGTCATACTATACATAACCTATAGCCATACTGCCTGTCATACTATATTTAATCTATAGCCATACTGCCTGTCATACTATATATAATCTATAGCCATACTGCCTGTCCTACTATATTTAATCTATAGCCATACTGCCTGTCATACTATATTTAACCTATAGCCATACTGCCTGTCATACTATACATAACCTATAGCCATACTGCCTGTCATACTATACATAACCTATAGCCATACTGCCTGTCATACTATACACAACCTATAGCCATACTGCCTGGCATACTATACATAACCTATAGCCATACTGCCTGTCATACTATACATAACCTATAGCCATACTGCCTGTCATACTATACACAACCTATAGCCATACTGCCTGGCATACTATACATAACCTATAGCCATACTGCCTGTCATACTATACATAACCTATAGCCATACTGCCTGTCATACTATACATAACCTATAGCCATACTGCCTGTCATACTATACATAACCTATAGCCATACTGCCTGTCATACTATACATAACCTATAGCCATACTGCCTGTCATACTATACATAACCTATAGCCATACTGCCTGTCATACTATACACAACCTATAGCCATACTGCCTGTCATACTATACATAACCTATAGCCATACTGCCTGTCATACTATACATAACCTATAGCCATACTGCCTGTCATACTATACATAACCTATAGCCATACTGCCTGTCATACTATACATAACCTATAGCCATACTGCCTGTCATACTATACATAACCTATAGCCATACTGCCTGTCATACTATACATAACCTATAGCCATACTGCCTGTCATACTATATTTAATCTATAGCCATACTGCCTGTCATACTATATTTAATCTATAGCCATACTGCCTGTCATACTACACATAACCTATAGCCATACTGCCTGTCATACTATATTTAATCTATAGCCATACTGCCTGTCATACTATATATAATCTATAGCCATACTGCCTGTCCTACTATATTTAATCTATAGCCATACTGCCTGTCATACTATATTTAACCTATAGCCATACTGCCTGTCATACTATACATAACCTATAGCCATACTGCCTGTCATACTATACATAACCTATAGCCATACTGCCTGTCATACTATACATAACCTATAGCCATACTGCCTGTCATACTATACATAACCTATAGCCATACTGCCTCATACAATCCATTCAAATTATCCCAGGTTTCCCATCTTATTATTATTATTTTTAAATTTCACCTTTATTTAACCAGGTCGGCCTGTTGAGAACATGTTCTCATTTACAGCTGAGACCTGGCCACGATAAAACAAAGCAGTGCGACAAAAACAACAGAGTTACATGGCGAGGTTTGTAAATGTCTAAGCAAGATGCCTGGACAAGTGAATACATGGTGACTCCTATAAATGGTGTCTGAGGGAAGCGGTGTTGGCAGATAAAAACAAATGACAGGACTCTAATAGAGGCCTACCCTTCCAACCGTTATGATGACGTTGAAGGCTGAATGGAAAAGAGAGACGAGGAGGAGGGAGGGGTGTGTGCTTAGATGGGGAGAGTGGGTGAAAGAGACTCAATGCAATTGTTAAAATTCTATAAATAAAAAAATGTAAATCATGATTTCCGGAAAGAAAAGTTTGCTCAGCCACAAATAGGACAGGCTTCATAAAATGAGAAGATTTTGTTGAAAAATGTGTTTTTAAATACCTAACCAACGTCTCTCTACCTCACTATCCATACCCTGACACAGGAAGCAGCAGATTTTACAGCGTTCCTAAAACAGCTGCCAGGAAATGGAACCTATTATATCACCATCAGGGTATCTATTCAATAGCCTGGTCCCAGGCTATCTATTCAGGGGCTGGTTAACAGTGGGACCAGGCTATCTATTCAGGGGCTGGTTAACAGTGGGACCAGGCTATCTATTCAGGGGCTGGTTAACAGTGGGACCAGGCTATCTATTCAGGGACTGGTTAACAGTGGGACCAGGGTATCTATTCAGGGGCAGTGGGACCAGGGTTTCTATTCAGGGGCAGTGGGACCAGGGTATCTATTCAGGGGCAGTGGGACCAGGGTATCTATTCAGGGGCAGTGGGACCAGGGTATCTATTCAGGGGCAGTGGGACCAGGGTATCTATTCAGGGGCAGTGGGACCAGGCTATCTATTCAGGGGCAGTGGGACCAGGGTATCTATTCAGGGGCAGTGGGACCAGGGTCGGTACCCTTTTGCCTACACACTGTACTGTACAGCCAACAGTACCACGTTGTTCACACACTAGTGAAAGTTCTGAAGCTGTGGTCAACCACCTCAGACTGGTGTTAGAGTGCCACTTTCCATTGTGGACAGGCAAGATGCTCTCATTTTAACATGTTTTTTTCCATGAAGAAAGTAATGAAAAACAAATAATCTATCTAGTGCAGTATATCAGCTTTGTGGTGGTGCTGCTGTAATGCTTGACATGATGCAACAGTTCTGTTAATGTTTGCAACTCAACAGTTCATTGGTTGCAGAGCAACAGCTTGTGTTTTATAAGGGGATGTGGTTATGAGAGGGTGGTTTTCAGGGTTGAGTTAAATATATTCTGCTTTATAAAAGGCTGAACATAACCTATAGAGTAACAGAGCAAGGAAGTCACAGAGCGAGCTGTGAAGAGATGATCTACACTAGATATTAGATCATTTTGTTATCTTGTAATGACTTTTGATTGATTCTGTTCAATCTAAAACAGTTTGCGTATGTTATGTTATTTGAACAGTATGTCATATTATTTATATTTTATGTGACTATGTGGGTCAAAAACACTTGTTTTCATTTTCCGTTTGCAAAACGATTTCATGGGGTGTGTCCTACTGAGCACAACCCTTTCCTCTCCAGATGCTGTGTCGGCTCCAGTCAGGCCCCTGGCCTGGTCCAGGTCAGGAAGTAGTTGAGACAGGCAGCCCATGTTTGAGGGCTGTCTCGATTGTTTGAGCCTTTAGAAAGAAACACAATAAAAAACAAATAGATCCGAAATAAAGCCCAAACATTTGTCTAATTTATTCATCATCTGCAAGAACAGGAAAAGGGGTGAGGAGACAACAGGATGAGCTGGAACCGTGCCAAGATCATATCTATTGGAATTGTGTGTGTTGAATGGCTAGTAGAGAAGGAACTTTGGGACAGAATAAACTGGTGTGTGAAGTGAATGTACATTGACCCATAAAAACCACTCCAAGATCAGTGACAAACCACTTACCCACTGTGCAAAAACTGGTTGCATCAACACTTGTTTCCATGTCATTTCAACCCAAAAAAACTGATTGGGTTTTCAAAAATTCATCAACGTAAGGGAATTTTGTATTTTTTTCACCTAACTTTTAACCAATGACAGGGTGAAATTTGTAGTTGATTTCACGTTGAATTCACATTCAATTCAATAGTTGATAGCTCAACCAAATGTAAATCCTAACTAGACGTTGAACTGTGCCCAGTGGTTATGCATTACAATCAGTCAGGCTATTATGGTGAACATGCCCATTTTTCCAAGTCTGGGGTAATAATGATGAAGCAAGAAGGGTAAACTCAAAGGGTTAAACAGAGGGGCGAACTTTAATCTGACATGACATTTGACATGACATTTGACATGACATTTGACATGATTTAGGGTTTTTGTGTGTTTAGTGAAAATGTTTATTTTCCTTGGTACTGTAGCCCAGTCTCACTGACTGGCTTTAACGTCAGCTCTGAATACAGTCTGTGGTGGACTATTTATACATCTGTGCTCCACTTCTTTTCTTGTAGGGTCCAGAACATGTACAGCAGGCTAAATACTGTTGTAATCCTATGTATAAGAACTACATTATATAAAGCAAAGGCTTTGTGTACATACTCATTGTGACTGTGAGGAAGTACATCTGCCCACCAAGCTATTCTTTGTGTTTTTATGTATTCTAAGAAAGTTGTTGGGAAATGAGCTACCCTAGATGAATTATTGGCAGTGATTATTTTTTAAGGGATAAATGGTAGGTTATCTAAATGTTTTTCAGGCCCCACCTGCTCAAATATCTCAAAACTGCATCTGTTTAATCTTCTCTGCATTAGTACACAGTGTCATTTGACAGTGTAACTTAGCCAGAGTTCACTCATCACTACCATAAGAATCCTTGGCGCCTACGGGCAGTACGTACAACAGACCCACACTAGGAATCTTGATTAATTCTTTGATCCCATTGTTGGCACCACAAGTCTTGCCCAGGTCAGATTCTAGTCACACTAGGGTCACAGTACAGCAAAACTGCTGCTCCTCCCTGGGCACCAGAACGAATCTAGTCAAGGCCATGCCAGTTGTCTGTCACCACTAGGTCCACAGGTCACCAGAGCTCCATGCCTGTGCTATTGTTTAGGAGCGAGGAACACTGACGTATTCCAGATGGCCGTTCCCACCCGTCACCCAAATGTCCTCACCCCAAGACCCAAATTAGACAGAGCTATACTTGTATGAACAGACCCTGTATACATTTATTGGGAGCTAAGAGTTATAAGATGGGAGGTAAGGACCCATTAGCATTAGTTAGTATCCAATATTTCCTCCATCTTGTAGCAATATCAGTTATTTTTAAGTCTTGGTTCCATTAGTTTACTTTTTTTTTAAAGAGATTGGATAGTTTGATTGGCTCTCTGCAAGGTTTTGTAGATCATATAAATATAGTTCTCTCACAGAAATAGGATTCCCTCAACATTACTCTGATGTCCAAAAGATTCGGTAAAATATACGTTTTATGTTGCATGTATTTGAAAATATCTACATTGGTCAATCCAGAATTGCTTTTAATGCTGTCAATGGAAATAAATGTATTTCCTATTACCTAGTCATTTTGTTGATCTCTGCCCTTTAGGGTTCCATGACAACAACACGACCTAAACTGGCCTTCTC
This sequence comes from Oncorhynchus tshawytscha, assembly GCF_018296145.1. Lineage (NCBI taxonomy): Eukaryota > Metazoa > Chordata > Actinopteri > Salmoniformes > Salmonidae > Oncorhynchus > Oncorhynchus tshawytscha. The sequence continues at coordinate 144,115 of NW_024609614.1, read as the reverse complement.
TCTCTCTCTCTGGAAGATGTCAGGATATCAGGATGCCGTCTGCCAATGAGAGGACATCCCTGTTTTGTGCCCCTTTCTAATGCAGTTTCATATGATTATGTATTATTTGTGTATATTTTTTGCTTTAGGACATTTATATAATATATATATTTTTAAATGTATTATTTTTGCTGGAAAGTTCAAGGCTTCTAAAGTTTTGAATAGAAAAGGCCATTCAAGAAGGTCAAAAGCCTTTTTGGCATCACCGGCCATTATTGGTAAATCTATATAATTTGTTTTTGCGTAAATTGTACATTGCTCTGGATAAGATGTAAAATAGTCCATCATGTTGCTTGATTGGTGGTTAGGCTGTGTCACACCCTGATCTGTGATTGTCTCCACCCCATCCAGGTGTCGCTTACTTTCCCCGGTGTATTTATCCCTGTATTTCCTGTCTCTCTGTGCCAGTGTATTTATCCCTGTGTATCCTGTTTCTATGTGCCAGTGTATTTATCCCTGTGTTTCCTGTCTCTATGTGCCAGTGTATTTATCCCTGTGTTTCCTGTCTCTCTGTGCCAGTGTATTTATCCCTGTGTTTCCTGTCTCTCTGTGCCAGTGTATTTATCCCTGTGTTTCCTGTCTCTCTGTGGCAGTGTATTTATCCCTGTGTTTCCTGTCTCTCTGTACCAGTGTATTTATCCCTGTGTTTCCTGTCTCTCTGTGCCAGTGTATTTATCCCTGTGTTTCCTGTCTCTCTGTGCCAGTGTATTTATACCTGTGTTTCCTGTCTCTCTGTGCCAGTGTATTTATCCCTGTGTTTCCTGTCTCTCTGTGGCAGTGTATTTATCCCTGTGTTTCCTGTCTCTCTGTGCCAGTGTATTTATCCCTGTGTTTCCTGTCTCTATGTGCCAGTGTATTTATCCCTGTGTTTCCTGTCTCTCTGTGCCAGTGTATTTATCCCTGTGTTTCCTGTCTCTATGTGCCAGTGTATTTATCCCTGTGTTTCCTGTCTCTCTGTGCCAGTGTATTTATCCCTGTGTTTCCTGTCTCTCTGTGCCAGTGTATTTATCCCTGTGTTTCCTGTCTCTCTGTGCCAGTGTATTTATCCCTGTGTTTCCTGTCTCTCTGTGCCAGTGTATTTATCCCTGTGTTTCCTGTCTCTCTGTGCCAGTGTATTTATCCCTGTGTTTCCTGTCTCTCTGTGCCAGTGTATTTATCCCTGTGTTTCCTGTCTCTCTGTGCCAGTGTATTTATCCCTGTGTTTCCTGTCTCTCTGTGCCAGTTCGTCTTGTCAAGTGAACCAGTGTGTATTTCCCGTGCTCCTGCTTTTTCTATTCTCTCTTTTGTTAGTCCTCCCGGTTTTGACCCTTGCCTGCCCTGACTCTGAACCCGCCTGCCTGACCATACTGCCTGCCCTGACCTCGAGCCTGCCTGTCTGACCATACTGCCTGCCCTGACCTCGAGCCTGCCTGTCTGACCATACTGCCTGCCCTGACTCTGAACCCGCCTGCCTGACCATACTGCCTGCCCTGACCTCGAGCCTGCCTGTCTGACCATACTGCCTGCCCTGACCTCGAGCCTGCCTGTCTGACCATACTGCCTGCCCTGACCTCGAGCCTGCCTGTCTGACCATACTGCCTGCCCTGACCTCGAGCCTGCCTGCCACTCTGTACCTCCTGGACTCTGACCTTATTGTGATCTTTTTGCCTGTCCACGACCATTCTCTTGCCTGCCCCTTGGAAACGAATAAGTATCAGAGACTCAAATCATCTGCCTCCCGTGTCTGCATCTGGGTCACGCCCTGTGTCCTTATAGGTAGGTCAAAATGAGGCTACATGAAAAGTGGAATACTGTTAAAATAACCGTGTGTTAGTGTGGGTTTTCAATGAATTTATGTCAATTACAAAGCTCATCTGTGTTTCCTCAACCGCATTTCCTGTCATCAAATGAAGTGTCTACAGTGGTGAGGTGTGCCACTAAGGTGTTGACAACACCATAACCAAAAAGAACACTGTGTCTCTATAACGTTGTCAGAAACGCCACGTTGCACTCAGCCCTCCTTCTTCCTCTTCTAAGACAAATCATAACTGTACTAGCAAGACTAGCAGAAGTACAGTTGATATACTGTTGAATATGTGTTATAGAATGACAACGAATGTTTAAGAAATAGAGTAGTGGAATTAATAGTTAAAATCCTAAAGAAATTGATTATGATTGTGACACAACAGTGATTATGATATTGTTCCTTTGAGTAAAATGTTGAATGTGCATTTTCTGTGTGGACCAAATAAACCACACGTTCTAAACTTGTGGTAATCCTGTGGTTTGTGTGGATGACTATTCTGTTTTCTGTCATTCCAAAGCTAAATTGTGCTGTCCTATACTTTAAAAAAAAGAAGAAAAGTTTAAAATAAAATGTTTACTTTAAACCGAAATATTTGATTTACGCACAGTTCCCAAAAACAAAATGACTTGTTTTTAATGTCCATTGTTAGTGGATTCTACTGGGAGCTTTGTATATTACACTACATTGTTACATTGTTATCAGTATGAACAGATGCCATCTGCTCAAAGACAAAAAGGAGAGAACCATATATTTGTCATCACCTCCATTAATAGACAACCACAGCCTATGGGAGTGTGTCCAAGCAGTGTTCTGTATCACAATGAACAGTCTCACTACCCAGACTCCTTAATGTCTGATTCAATTTAGACCATACAGTCTGATAGAGTGGAGGAAGTGGAAAACAAGGTTGTAGATAGAAAGAGAGGGGGTGGAAACTATTTGCACATCATTACAGCACAGTATATATCCGTAATATGACATTTGAAATGTCTCCATTCCTTTGGGGAGAGAAAAAGAGAGAGAGTGTGTTCAGAAACACAAACACACCCCGCAGAGCCCCAGGACAGCAACACAATTAGACCCAACCAAATCAAGAGACAAAAAATATATAATTACTTGACACATTGGAAAGAATTAACAAAAAAAACTGAGCAAACTAGAATGCTATTTGGCCCTAAACAGAGAGTACACACTTATTTCACTTGCTTTGGCAATGTAAACAAATGTTTCCCTTGCCAATAAAGCCCCTTAAATTGGAGAGAGAGAAGGCCAGTTTAGGTTGTGTTGTTGTCATGGAACCCTAAAGAGCAGAGATCAAAAAAAAAAAATCAATAGCAGCAGTTGCAAAACCCCCCTCCTTGTTCTCCAACCTCATTTCCCCCCCTCACTGTCTCATGGGCGTGACTCAACACCAGCGGCTCAACTGAAACTCTGCCCAGAAACCTCTTAGTATGTCAGTGAGCCAGACACAGCCCAGACCACCAAAGTCAAACACACAGGGTGGAAGAGAAGGAGAGCGAGTCAGAGACAGAGAGTTCTAGGCAAGTGATGAGAGCACAGTGACTACTTGTCATTTTCTCACTCATCTGGTGATGTCAGCAGAACTCAATCTACTAGACAGAAGCTTGACTGAGTTGATGGATACGGGTGCCATTTTCCTTCAGTAAAACAACCCTGAGAAACCCCAGAGAAGAAGAGAAGACGGACCTTTAACACACTTTTGAATAGACCGTTTAGATAGGGGCAGAGTTTCAGCCCTGGTCTAATCTTGTGCGTTGTGATTCTCATAGAAGAGATAGTGAGATTATTCTTCACCATGACAGGCAGACTGCATCTCCTGATTCTGGGTGAGTCCTTTTTGTAAACTGTTTACACAGAAGTCATGTTGCCATGGAGAAGGTTGTGTGTTTTTTAGAGAAAGCACTAAATCAGACAGTGTTTATGTTTGGTTGGGGATGGTTAGATGAAGAGTAAAGTAAAAGACATGTGGCTGTTGAAGAGGCAAATCCTAACTTGAATTGAATTTTCACTTAGTCTCCCATTGATATCAAAGCATAACTAAGTGTTAATTTGACTTAAATTAGAATTTGCCTGAAATGCTAACGTGCAAATTCATTGGCAGGTCATCATGATCAGGGTCCCACAGGAGGTCACTACAGGGTTGAACACCTCTCAGCTTAGCCTGCTCCAAGATCTGTTCTTACTGTCTTGACAACCCCTATGGTCATGGTCACATGCCAAACACAAACAGATCTGGGACCAGGCTACTCTCACAATGCATTAGACATAATTTCTCACATAAACTGAAACTACATTTAGGAACAACTGAAACATTTTATTAAGTAAAGCGGAATGTTGGAGTCAGTGGTGGAAAAAGTACCCAATTGTCATACTTAATGAAAATTAAAGGTACCTTTATAGAATATTACTCAAGTAAAAGTGAAAGTCACCCAGTAAAATACTACTTGAGTAAAAGTCTAAAAGTATTTGGTTTTAAATGTACTTAAGTATCAAAAGTAAATGTATATATCCTTTCAGATTCCTTATATTATGCAAACCAGACGGCACAATTTTCTTGTTTTAAAAATGTATGGTTAGCCAGGGAAACACTCCAACACTCAGACATCATGTACAAACAAAGCATTTGTCCTTAGTGAGTACGCCAGGCAGTAGGGATGACCAGGGATGTTCTCTTAATAAGGGTGTAAATTGGACCATTTTCCTGTCCTGAGAAGCATTCAAAATGCAATGAGTACTTTAGGGTGTGAAGGAAAATGTATGGAGTAAAAAGTACATTATTTTCTTTAGGAATGTAGTGAAGTAAAAGTAGTAAAAAATATACATAGTGAAGTACAGATTCACCAAAAATCTACTTAAGTAGTACTTTAAAGTATTTTTACTTAACTACTTTACACCACGTGCCATTGTGTGCGCAAAGGTTGGAATCCATTTAAAATCCTGTTAATAGCCTGTTGAAATTGTTGAGTTGTTCAGTTTATTGCAACTATTTTACATGTGGCTAATAGATCTGTCTTGCTTCCTTGTGGAATCCCTTTTACGGTATTAGCATTTATAACTTATTTCCAGTAAGTGGAAAATCAGCAAGTACTTTTTACTGGTTCATTGAGTAAGACAGAGCAATAGGGACACAGCTCTTAAAATGGAAACAATGACACTCATCAGAACTGAATGGAACCTAAAGGACAGACCATTGTCATAACACTGAATGACTTTTGGGGATCTGAGGACTAAAAGCCTGAAGGAGCACATTCAGAGGAATTAGCAGTAGACAGAGAGACCGCCAGAGAGAGACACTCTCCCTATTCTTCATCCTAGACTCTGTTCCTTGGCCTTTATTAACAGTGGTATCTATAATAGAGGTCGACCGATTAATCAGAATGGCCGATTAATTAGGGGCGATTTCAAGTTTTCATAACAATCGGTACTCTGCATTTTTGGACACCGATCATGGCCGATTACATTGCACTCCACGAGGAGACTGCGTGGCAGGCTGACTACTGATGCGGTGCCTGTTAATTTATCATTGAATCATAGCCTACTTCGCCAAACGGGTGATTTAACAAGCGCATTCGCAAAAAAAACACTGTCATTGCACCAATCTTTAATTTAAAGACCCTTGTGCCCTTCGGTCTCAACATAGACTTTGATCTCAAGCCATTCTTGTGATTATTGTGACTTTGCCATTGTAATTGTTTGTAAACTTGTGTAGTTAAATTAATCTATGATCGTATGCTGTCCATTTGTTGTTTGTATGTTCTTTGTATGACATTTTAATATTTGATTATTAACCAATGATATTAGGCCACTCTTGGCCATGATTACAGACACCTGTGTCTTTTAACACTATATAAACGAGTCATCCCACAGTGTTTGTGATTATACCCTGATGAAGACAGCTTGGCTGTCGAAACGTTGGTATTACATTTTTGCATCTGAGCTCCTAGAGTGTGCGATGATGAAAATTACAGGCTTCTCTCATCTTTTTAAGTGGGAGAACTTGCACAATTGGTGGCTGACTAAATACTTTTTTGCCCCACTGTAGGTCTCGTGTCTGAGCTGTTCAATTGCGACTTCACTTTGTCTCTGTACTGACGTTTTGCCTGTTTGAATGCCTTACAGAGGGCATAACTGGACTGTTTGTACTCAACTATATGCCCAGTCACGTTGCCATGGTCAAATGCGGTGGTTTTGCAAGAATGCTGCCATCTATCAACAGTCGTAATAGTCACAGTGGGAACAACATCCCCTATGCACATCATAATGAACTCAGTCACCGTGTCAGTGTATACATCAGTGTTATTCACAGAAGCAACCCAGAACATATCTCTGTCCGTGTGATCAAAACAATCTTGAAGCATGGATTCCAATTCGTCACACCAGCATTTAATAGTCCTTACCATGGCTACTTCCTGTTTTAGTTTCTGCCTATAGGAAGGGAGGAGCAGGATGTGGGGGTGGGAGGGCCTTGTAGCCATCCCGGAAGAGAGAGTAGCAATGGTTGAGAGTTTTTGAAACTCGCGTGACGCAGACGATGTGTTGATAAAACTTCAGTAGTGTTTTCCTCAGATTTACTTTATTAAAGTCCCCAGCTACAATAAATGCGTCCTCGGGATATGCGGTTTCCAGTCTGCACAAAGTCCAGTGTAGTTCCTTGAAAGCCGTCATGGTATCAGCTTGAGGGGGAATATACACGGTTGTGATGATGACCATAGAGAATTCTCTCTGGAGGTAATGCAGACTGCATTTGATTGTGAGGAATTCTAGGTCGGGTGAACAAAAGGACTTGAGTTCCTGTACATTACCACAATCCTACCATGAGTAGTTAATCATATACCTCTGCCTTTCTTTTTCCCGGAGAGTTCTTTATTCCTGTCTTCGCGATGTACAGCTGGCTGTATGGAAGGGGACAGTATGGAAGGAGATCCTCGCCCTAAACTTGTCTACTTTATTGTCCCGGGACTGAACATTAGCGAGTACTATACTCGGGAACAGTGGGTGGTATTAACGCCTCCACTGGCAGCATCTTGGAGCAGTCAATGGGATAAGTGGAATTGCCTTGGGGGGTAAAAACAAAGGATCAAAGTTACCGCCGCTCTAATATTCAAAAGTTATTTCTGGCTGTATGTAATAATGCAAAGGACGTTCTGAGCTAATAAGGTGAGAAATATCATAAAAAGGAGCCATGAACAGGGCGACCATGTCTATCAGCGCCATCTTGAAAGCTATGCAAGGGGAAATAGATTATAAGCCTTGAGAGGCAACTAAGGGTAGAATAATGACAAGCCATGATGTCAACTGTCACACTCTGGCAAAATAGTTATCTGTGGAGGGAAAACACGGTAGATCCATTCTGCTACTCAGTTCAATGGTAGCAGCTGGAAAGTTAGTGTCAGTCTGGTTGGCAGATGGAGTGGAAAAGGATAAATGGAGGGTTGTGAAGGGAGAGAACAAAGCTACTGTATCAGAGAACATTGTTTGACAGATGGTTCCTCAATGAAAAGTTACACTATTTAAAAAACGTTTTTTCTTAATATTTCTTACTAGTTAGAGTGAAACAGAGAGCACCATAAAAGTGGAACTTAAACAGTGCCTACACGTCATTTTAGAGGACTCTCTCTGTGACCACAACATTCCACACTACTGCTGCCTCTTCTCTCCACCCATTACCACAATGGACTGACTACCCATTTACTATCATACAGACTGAAGTGGTTTACAGTCAATGTCACACAGTCCCATGCCAGGTGATGGCTTCCTGTTAAAAATGGGTCTGAACCTCCGGACAGCCGTGTGCAATTCAGGGGTTATGATGGGCATATCCTGTGAGCACAGTTGCCGTAGGAACAATCTGCTGAAATCCAGATAGGGGGTATACCTTTTTGAACAGAGAGAGATAAACATTTTAAACCTTTTCAAATTATTGCTGCAATTGTCTGTGCCTGAAACCTCCCCAACTGATTAATGTTACAACCTTACAATCATAGTCAAAGGTTGGTTCTACAAAAGTAGTTTTGTCATGTACTTGTCAATATTACACATGTTCAGGGCACTCCCCCAATACCATTAATGTTCTGTGCTATCCAGAATCCTTGGGACGTCCCTACCATATTGAATTTGAAATGTAAGAAGGTAAGGGTGAAGGTTAGGCTAAGGTGAGGGTTAAGGTTAGGGATGGGCTTTAGGGTAGGGATGTTCCAAGTATCCAGGATAGCACTGACCATACGATAATGGGACAACTTATTGTAGAATCTGCCTGTTGCTTACTCTGCAGCTCTTCACCTTGCACTGCTGATGGAACATGCATCAGGCTGTCCTAAAGGATTCTCTAAAAATGGGAAAATTTGCATTGGTATGTACATGCCTGTCTTGTATTATATCTTCTATATGAAGTTGAAGTCGGAAGTTTACATACACTTACGTTGGAGTCATTAAAACTCGTTTTTCAACCACTCCATAAATTTCTTGTTAACAAACTATTGTTTTGGCAATCTACTTTGTGCATGACAAGTAATTTTTCCAACAATTGTTTACAGACAGATTATTTCACTTATAATTCACTGTATCACAATTCCAGTGGGTCAGAAGTTTACATACACTAAGTTGAATGTGCCTTTAAACAGCTTGGAAAATTCCAGAAAATGATGTCATGGCTTTAGAAGCTTCTGATCTGAGTCAATTGAAGGTGTACCTGTGGATGTATTTCAAGGCCTACCTTCAAACTCAGTGCCTCTTTGCTTGACATCATGGGAAAATCAAAAGAAATCATCCAAGACCTCAGAAAAAAACTTGTAGACGTCCACAAATCTGGTTCATCCTTGGGAGCAATTTCTAAAAGCCTGAAGGTACCACGTTACTCTGTACAAACAATAGTACGCAAGTATAAACACCATGGGATCACGTAGCCGTCATACTTCTCATGAAGGAGACGCGTTCTGTCTCCTAGAGATGAACGTACTTCGGTGTGAAAAATGCAAATCAATCCCAGAACAACAGCAAATGACCTTGTGAAGAGGCTGGAGGAAAAAGGTACAAAAGTATCTATATCCACAGTAAAAATGAGTCCTATATCGGCATACCCTGAAAGGCCGCTCAGCAAGGAAGAAGCCACTGCTCCAAAACCGCCATAAAAAAGCCAGACTGCCATTTGCAACTGCACATGGGGACAAACATCGTACTCTTTGGAGAAATGTCCTCTGGTCTGATGAAACAAAAATAGAACTGTTTGGCCATAATGACCATCGTTATGTTTGGAGGAAAAAGGGGGAGGCTTACAAGCCAAAGATCACCATCCCAACCGTGAAGCACGGGGGTGGCAGCATCATGTTGGGGGGGTGCTTTGCTGCAGGAGGGACTGGTGCACTTCCCAAAATAGATGGCATCATGAGGTAGGAAAATTATGTGGATATAATGAAGCAACATCTCAAGACATCAGTCAGGAAGTTAAAACTTGGTTGTAAATGGGTCTTCCAAATGGACAATAACCCCAAGCATACTTCCAAAGTTGTGGCAAAGTGGCTTAAGGACAACAAAGTCAAGGTATTGGAGTGGCCATCACAAAGTCCTGACCTCAATCCCATAGAAAATTTGTGGGCAGAATTGAAAAAGCGTGTGCGAGCAAGAAGGCCTACAAACCTGACTCAGTTACACCAGCTCTGTCAGGAGGAATGGGCCAAAATTCCCCCAACTTATTGTGGGAAGCTTGTGGAAGGCTACCCGAAACGTTTGACCCAAGTTAAACAATTTTAAAGGCAACTCTACCAAATAGTAATTGAGTGTATGTAAACTTCTGACCCACTGGGAATGTGATGTAAGAAACAAAAGCTGAAATAAATCATTCTCAACTATTATTCTGACATTTCACATTCTTAAAATAAAGTGGTGATCCTAACTGACCTAAGACAGGGAATTTTTAATTGGATTAAATGTCAGGAATTGTGAAAAACTGAGTTTAAATGTATTTTGCTAAGGTGTATTTAAACTTCCGACTTCAACTGTATATCTCTCTTATATTTTGAATGACCATTCCCATTCCCCAACCATTCTACCTCTCTTCACACTTTCTCAATGCCTCTGTCTTTGACCCCAGATGAGAATGAGTGTAATCCTCCTAGTGAGGACTATAACAATGACACTGAAACACCACATATCTGTGGTAAGAATGCAGCATGCATCAACACCAATGGAAGCTTCTACTGTCAATGTGGTCTTGGGTTCAGATCATCATCACTGCGGATGAACTTCACAGCTGACTCACCTGAAAATTGTATAGGTAAACAACTCTCTTTTTTAGTTACCTTAAAGCATTTACATACATTGCAGTCCTGGCCAGAGATCACAGCACTGCTGCAATTTTGGAATCCATACACTTATTCGCTATAGTGACTATACTGTACTGAACAAAATATAAACGCAACATGCAACAATTTAAAATATTTTACTGAGTTACAGTTTATATAAGGAAATCAATCAATTGAAATAAATAAATTAGGCCATTATCTATGGATTTCACATGACTAGGAATACAGATATGCATCTGTTGGTCACAGATACCTTAACAAAAAGGTAGGGGTGTGGATCAGAAAACCAGTCAGTATCTGGTGTGACCACCATTTGCCTCATGTAGCACAACACATCTCTTTCGCATAGAGTTGATCAGGCTGTTGATTGTGGCCTGTGGAATGTTGCTGGATATTGACGGGAACTAGAACACACTGTTGTACATGTCGATCCAGAGCATTCCAAACATGCTCAACATGTCTGGTGAGTATGCAGGCCATGAAAGAACTGGGACAGCTTCAAGGAATTGTGTACAGATCCTTGCGACATTGGGCTGTGCATTATCATGCTGAAACATGAGGTGATGGCGGCAGATGATGGCGGCTGATGAATGGCACGTCAATGGGTCTCTGGATCTCGTCACAGTATCGCTGTGCATTAAAATTGTCATAGATGAAATGCAATTGTGTTCGTTGTCCGTAGCTTATGCCTCCCCATACAATAACTCCACCGCCACCTCTGTTCACAATGTTTACATCAGCAAACCACTCGCCCACACAACGCCACACATTCTCTGGCAACAGCTCTGGTGGACATTCCTGAAGTCAATTGCACGCTCCCCCAAAACTTGAGAAATCTGTGGCATTGTGTTGTGTGACAAAACTGCACATTTAGGAGTGGCCTTTTATTGTCCGCAGTACAAGGTGCACCTGTGTAATGATCATGCTGTATAATCGGCTTCTTGATATGCCAGATTATCTAGGCAAAGGAGAAATGCTCACTAACAAGGATGTAAACAAATGTGTACGCAACATTTCAGCTCATGAAACATGGGATCAACACTTTACAGGTTGCATTTATATTTTTGTTCAGTGTATATCCTACGTTTGCATTTGAGGTGTGACTGACTATTCCTTTCTCTGTGCCTCAAGACATCAACGAGTGTTTGGAGAATAAGGACACCTGTGGTCCCAATGCCGAGTGTAACAATACATTAGGGTCCTACTCCTGCATCTGCAATGAGGGGTTTGTCACCAGTACTGGAGTGGATATATTTATATTTGGCCAAGGAGTCACGTGTGAAGGTAAGATACCAAAGAGAACTGGTAATAACACTAAATATCAAAAGATGTGTACAGTACATCCAGAGAGCATATCAGGCATATACAGGATGTCATCCTGTATGAAATGGTGAGAGTTTCCTTTTCCTAATGGTCATTTTTACCCACATGTAGATAGAAACGAGTGTGTGGACAACACAACAATTTGCGGGAAGCATACTCAGTGCATCAACACATCAGGCAACTACTCCTGTGTCTGCAATCCAGGGTTTGGCCTGAAGTCTGGCAAAGCTCAAGTCACAGGGAATAGAGAATCATGTGAGGAAATAACAGATCAGAAAGCCACCACAGACCAGACTGCAACCACAGACAGTGAGGATGCTCAAGGTGCTAAAGGTATGGGAGGAATTGTATTATCACCCTGGATGGGTTTTCTAGAAATCCTGGTTGGAGGCCTCCAGATTTCCTGCTAATTCCAGGAATCTTCCAACTGGGATTTGGGAAAAACCTGGGCATTTTGAGAAAGTTCAATAATGTTTTATCTATACCCCTTGATGTATTTTGCTCAATTGCTCCTCTTCCTCATGAAGCACCAGATACTTTCTTTATGACCAAAATGTGTAATTGATATTATGTGAATTGATCGGTTTTAGGTAGATCTGAACATCTTGTGAAAATGTCACCTGTGCTTTCTGTCATTCCTTTGTAGACTTGTGTAAAATGAATAAGTTTATCTGTGGAGGGAATGGAACGTGCCATAATGCCACCAACAGTGGCCATCGGTGTGCGTGCCATGCAGGATTCACCAACTACGGAGACCCGCAGGGGAGATGTACTGGTGAGAATTACATTTATAGATCATCATTCTCATTGAGATGGAGCTGTTTCAACATTCAAATTGCAATACTTCCACTGCATGATCAAGTTGTCATCACTTAATTTCATTGTCATCAATAGTTTCATCAATAGTTTCATTTAAGATGCCTTTTTCACTCATCTCTTCTCTTTCCACAGAGTTGAACTGTGACACGTTTGCGAGCGAGAAGCATCTTAAGATGGTAAGCCACATGAGTATAGTGTAATGATTCACACATGCAGGTATCTGCAGAACAATATACAGACTAACTTCCTCCTCTCTCTACTCATCCCTCATTCTCAGGTCATCCCAGGTCTGCAGGATGTTGTAGCCCTGATGAGGACCAGTTGTCTGAAGTTGAATGAGAGTAATACAGCAGAACAAGTCGATGGAGAGGCCCTGCTAGAGGTACTACTGCTTATTTATATATTTATATTTGAGGCCCTTATTTATATTTGAGGCCCTTACTTATATTTGAGGCCCTTACTTATATTTATATTATAACCCAGGCATCCATCATAGAGGTTGACATATGCAGGTTCAGCCCACACACATTAAGGAAAGGATACATGCAGGGAAACAATGACTGATGGTACTTCTAACTTATAATGGAAACTAGCCTCCTTTCGCTGTATGACTTCTAAACATAGCATTGTGGTTAGTGTATGCCAAATATATAGTCATGTACCCGGCACAGCCAGAAGAGGACTGGTCATAGCCTGGTTCCTCTCTAGGATTATTCCTAGGTTTGGGCCTTTATAGGGAGTTTTTCCTAGCCACCGTGCTTCTACACCTGCATTGCTTGCTGTTTGGGGTTTTAGGCTGGGTTTCTGTACAGCACTTTGAGATATCAGCTGATGGGCCATATAAATACATTTGATTTGATTTGATTTGATGTACATTTCGGAATTGGCCCTGACCCTGCTGTATATAACATTCTTCTTCTTCTTCTCTTCTTCTCTTATTTCTTGTGTTTTATTTCATTGATTTATTTGATCAGTTCTACTATTTTGATATTGAATACTGCAATGTTGCGTAGGGCTTGCAAGTTAAGAATGTCACTGTACTTGTGCATGAGACAAATAAAAGTTTCAGCCTCTCTGACTGTGTCTATGTACCCCTCCTCCCCCACCTCTCTCTGTCTCTGTAGACTCTGTTGTCTGCTATAGACAGGCTCCTGTCTGGCGGGCCTCTGAAAAATAACAAGGAAGTGAGTGTCTTGCTGGACCTGGTAGAGACTGCTCTGAGAATTATAGGACCTCTGCTGAAACACCCCGAGACCAGGAGGTTCCAAATTCATACCGGTAGGAGAACATCCTGAACTCAGCCATGAGTCCAGACAACATAAACTCAGCCATGATTGTTTGGCTTTTGAAGCCACCTAACGGAAGACAAGTTGTTGTAACTTCCTTCGTAGAATATGTTCATTTGTCACATTTCATTGCATAATTTCCTGCGCACAAGTCTGCCTTTCTAACAGATAACCATTCTGAGAGTTGTAACATCTCACCTACTGTAGGCCTGTTTGTGAAGATGTGAATGTATTTGCTTCCAGAGGTGGAGCTGTTGGTGCAGAGAAATGCCTCCTCACCCCAGGGGCCCCTCACCTTGTCCTCTACACACGCTCAGCTAGACAGCCACTGGGAGACTGCTGCTGGAGACACCTCCTACCCAGGTTACCATCTTCATCATCTTTATCTTCATGATCAGCTTCAACACTGCCATCATAATCCCACCACAATCATCAGAACCAATCTTTATAATGTAATGATATAATGTGAAATGAATGTACACAGTGTACAAACTCCTAGACTTAAACATTTGCTTTCTCAGGATTTGCAACGGTGTCCCTGCTCAGCTATAAGGGTCTGGAGAAATCCACCAACCATTCCTTCTCAGGGCTGCAGGCACAGGAGGGCCACAGCTTTCAGATCAACTCCAAAGTGGTGACGGCCACCATGAGTAACAAGGACACATCCTTTCTCAAGGAGCCAGTCACATTCACCTTCTCCCATTTGAAGGAGGTGAGGAGCAAAAGCATTACCCCTCTATCCCATTATTATGGTCTATGTGAATGTGGCAGTATCAAATCTTCTTCATAAGCTGAAATATATTTCAAGATCTATGCAGACATCTGAGTGAACCTGCTTTGCTTTTTCTGGGATGGTCACTATGTGAAGTGTCCTGGAGTAACATAGTTTTTCTACTTCTCTTCTATGGTAATTATGAATGTTGTCTCCCAGTCAGATGAAGGGAACTACACCTGTGTGTACTGGGATGAGTTGGGAGAAGGGACCTGGTCTGATCGAGGCTGTTTCCTGGTGCAGTCCAATGCCACCCACACTGTATGCTCCTGCTACCATCTCAGCAGTTTTGCTGTTCTTATGTCTCTCTATGAGTTCAAGGTGAGGGGGATTTCTCTCTTAGTCTAGCTGTACTTCTGTTGTAAGATAGAGCAGGAACAATGCCTTTTCTAATAGTTTCATTTCACTTTCTATGTAATTGTGCAACAGGAGATCGTTTGGCTTTTAAAAAGCTTGCATTCGTTTGAGAACAGTGAATCCATGAAGATTTTTTTCTGTTTTAAATTAGTTCTGTGTCTTGCCTGGCTAGATAGTGCTCCATTATTATTTCTCCAGGGGTATGTTGTCTATATTATTAAGACACATGCATGAAAGTTGTCAGTCACTGTGACTCACAGGAGGTTGGTGACACATTAACTGGGCCTCGTGGTAATGGAGTGGAATAAGTGGAATGGTATCAAATACATCAAACATATGGTTTCCATTTACTCCATTCCAGCCTTTATCATGAGCCATCCTCCCCTCAGCAGCCTCCACTGCTGTGACTATATGTTGACGCGTCTTCGCCTCTATTCCTCCCTCCAGGACACATTCCAGCTGCAGCTGATCACCTGGGTGGGCCTGTCCCTGTCCCTGCTGTGTCTCTTCATCTGCATCCTCACCTTCTCCCTGATCCGCTCCATCCGGAGCACCCGCAATACCATCCACCTCCACCTCTGCCTCAGCCTCTTCATCGCCAACCTGATCTTCCTCGTCGGCATCTCACGCACCGAGAGCCAGGTAAGCTTGCATCCAACCAATCACATACGCTCTGCCCTCGAGGCAGAATTGCCCTCGGGAACAAGATTGAATAAGGAAAACTCCACTGAGCTTTTCTGGGCGTGGGAGGTCAGAGGATGTGACAATGTGTGTAACATTTACATGTGGCGTACGTACTCTGTCTATGTGGGTGGTGAGAACAATGTTTTAGTAGGAAGAAATGTTAATGTATGCAACGATTGTGTGTTCAGTTGTGGGTAACTTATTGTATTGTGAACCTTATCACTATCTACAGTATATGTCATTTCGTTTTCTCGATCACTCTCACCCCTTTATTTCCTTTCTCTTCATCCCTCTCTTCCTCAGGCTGGTTGTGCGGTGGTGGCTGGGCTGCTTCACTTCTTCTTCCTGTCAGTATTCTGCTGGATGTGTCTGGAGGGAGTGCAGCTCTTCAGGATGGTGGTCCTGGTCTTCAACACCACCTTCAGGCCCCTCTACATGATGGCGGGGGGCTACGGCGTTCCTGCTGTCATCGTCGCCATCTCTGCCCTCGCCAACGCCAAAGGATACGGAACCGAGCGACAGTGAGTGACCACTACATTGATCCCTGACAGTGTCATCTCCTGACTGGATTCCCTATCTATATATATTTGTCTGGCTCTCTGTCCTTCTCTGTTGTGTACTATAGAGATCAGGTATTCATGTGTCTTCATGTGTGCATTGTGTGTTTTAGCTGCTGGCTCAACCTTGAGGATGGATTCATCTGGAGCTTCTTTGGCCCTGTCTGTATCATCATCATGGTGCGTATCACAGATGAAAGGTGGAATAGTTTCATCACTCCTACTTACAATGTTTTGTGTCATGTTAGAGTTCTACTTATCTCCCTCTCCCCTCCTAGGTGAATGTGTTTTTCTTCCTCATCACAGTGTGGAAGTTGGCCCAGAAGTTCTCCAGCCTGAACCCTGACCTTGACAAACTCCGCAAAATCAAGTGAGCCGGCAAAGAAACGGACGTTCTCACACAGGCTGCGTTATAGCCCATAACAAAGGACCACTGTTTTTCCTGGCCAGAACATGTGGGAAAAAAACAGGCCTTACTATAAAATTACATGTTGTGACCCAGGCTCTCGATCTAACTTTGTGTGTTTGTCGTCTCCTGCAGGGCATTCACCATAACTGCAGTGGCTCAGCTGTGTGTGCTGGGCACCATGTGGATCTTTGGCTGTTTCCAGTTTGAGGAAAGCACGCTGGCCATGTCGTACCTGTTCACCATCCTCAACAGTCTGCAGGGGGTCCTAGTGTTCCTCATGCACTGCCTGCTCTCTAAACAGGTACGTCACGACTCAAGACTCTGTCAATCAGGGTCCTTGAAGCAGTTCTAATATGGACATCGTACAGATGAGTCCAAACTGTTGGGCTTGGTGGGATGAAATGTAATCTCAGTAGTGGGCCGCGAACCAAAAAACTTGAAATAACATTGTTCATCAATACATAAGATCATTCTGGAAGCTTCTGGCAGTCCAAATCAAATGTCAAGGACCAAGTCAAAGACCCTCCCCCTAACAAAAGCCTAGGGGGAGTGATTCAGAATTGTATAAATAGTCCCCATGTAGGGCCTACAGTTAAGGGTAGGCGAATATGTGCTTGTTGGACTCATAACAACTATGGTGGATAATTAAGATGATGCATAAAAGCTGTTTCCCATTGAAATAAATGGTCAAGGTTCTGTCTATGTAAATGACCCTCTCTCTCATGAGCATGCTGAACGCCTACATACAGAGACAGGAACAATGCAGGAATGAACAGCTGGTTCTGGTCTACTTATTCCCTTCCTCCCACCCCTGCTCGACCAGCTTTCTCTACCGTCTTTGCTCATAGTGCTCTCTTTTGCACCTTGTAGGTGAGAGAGGAGTATGGCAAGATCCTGGACAGCATCTGTGCACTGCAGAAGACGAAGTACTCAGAGTTTTCCTCCAGCCAGTCAAGCAACAGCAAATCACAGGTATTATCTCTTACTAATTGAGTAGCCAATATCTAAAAGAGCAGAAAGTCCTTTAATGTGATGTAAGTACATGTCCTCCAACACTGTTGAATTTGAGTGACAGCGAACACGAGGAAAAGTTCTGCATAAAAGTTCTGCATAAAAGTTCTGCGAGTAAAAGTTATACCATATTTATTGTTTACAGGAAAGTCATTAAGTATATTCTGACGAACTGCCTATGGAAAAGAATGGGATGGTAAAATCTATTTCTGTCATGTACTAAGAAATTCTAGATCTTGAGGTGTAATACGTTTTAATAGATCCTCAAGGAAGATGGATTGCTTTGATTATACTACTTGATGATAAACAGATAGCTCATACATTTATATGGACCGAATAATGACCATCCAAACTTCTTTGAAAATATTTATATTAATCTAATTAGATACAAATAACACTTAGAGTTTTAAGTAAGTCAGTAGACTGTAAAGGAAATCATACTACCAACTATCACCCTCTGGTGCTCATAGAGATGATGAATATTATGGGCACGTTGGAATTGACTGACATTGGCTCAGAAACCCGGATCTCGTAAGATAGACTTGGAGGAGGCTTATTCAAGCTAGTACTGCAGAAGAACTGAATAATCTATACACAACGTAAAAGGAGTTTCAGGAACTTATTCATGAGAAAATCGTGTTTAACTTATCTAAAAAACTGAGCAAATTGGATGGAGAATGGCAAAAAATGCACACAATTTTTCCTAAACCTTCAATATAGAAACACAACCAAAAATAACCTAAGGAAAAAGTTACAAAGATGGATAAATTCTTATCTCACCAAAAGGATAAACATATTTTATACAAGCTCTTGTCAAGTTCCTCAAACCTCATTTGACAATGAGTTTTGTTATATCTTTCTCCCCAAAAAATCATGTTAAACTATTTCAGACACCAAAAAAATATTGTGAAGGCCTTAATTACACAAGACAATCTATGGTTGGCACTTGACTCTTTCAGATGGGAAAAACCTCTGACCTTGATGGCATTCCAATAGACATATATTCAACTTTTTATGAACTACTGAAAGATCCACTACTATTATGTTTAAATTAATCATATATTAATTGCCACCTGTCGGACACAGAAAGAGTGAATGATCACTCTCTTACTGAAGCAGGAGCCAGGAAGGCAGTACAAAGCAGTATCTTTTAAAAAAATGCAAAAAAATGTTTTGAATTAAAAATGTCCTACGGCGGGAATGCAGGGAAACCAGGTCTAATCTTTATAGCAGATTTTGAGAAAGCCCTTTATCCTGTCTAGAATCTGTGTAAGTGCCTGGATTTTTTTGTTTGTTGCAGAATCTCTCATAAGATGGGTAAAAGTAATGTACAACAATTCTTCATGCAAAATAATAAATAAGTTACTTCTCTGAGAATGTTGAATAGTCAAGAGGAGTAAAACAATGTGCCCTCTGTCACAACTTATTTGTTATAGCCATTGAACTGTTAGCTGTAAAAATCTGACCTAGTGATATCATTAAAGCTGCACTGCAGAAATCGCTCCCCCATTTCTTGGTTGCTAAAATTCTAATTTTAGTATGTGACAAAACAAGCACATAGTGTAGGACATCCTTGAGCCATCTAATCCACTGTGATATATGTTCCATTACCAAATATATTGTACTTTCAGCTGGTGTACAAAACTGAAATTAAAAGACACAAAAACTAAACTTAAGAATGGGAAGCATAGAAATAGCTCACAGAACAGATGTACCGCTTCTTAGAGTTGCGAGAATTTAATGAGAATGACAGGTCGATAACTCACTTTTTTGTGAATTTGGTCCCCCAAAAAGTTACATATTGCCGCTTTAAGGGGCAAAACATTTATGAATTAGAGACAAAAGTATCAATGTACGCCAATGATTCAAGATTTTCTTGAGTCCTCAATCTTGAACCTTCATCCTTATTGAGGACCTGGATAGTTTCTCTGGGCCAAACTCACCTATGATCAGTGTATTATATTAGTGATTGGGTCTCTAAACTTGAACTTTGCCATGTGGCCTCCGGATTTAAATGGGTGGACGGTGAAGTTTGTGCTTGGTGTACACATACCAAAAGTTGTACGGTGTACACATACCAGAAAAGTTTAACGATCTTGGAACTCTTAACTTCGATAGAAAACAAAATAGATATGATCCTTAAATCTTAGAGAGGGAAACACCTGTCCATCTACGGGAAAGTTACCCTGATTCATTCTCTATTGATATCTCAGTTTATATATTTACTAATGGCTTCAGGAGGATCCTTTTTCAAGTCATGCGAGAAAAAAATGTTTAATTTTAATGGCAAACCTGATAAAGTTATATTTCTATAATGAACATGAGTTTGGATATTAAGGCATTAAACCTCTCTCTTAAAGCCTCTATTACACCAAAATGATATCTAAATCCAAACTGGTTTTCCAGATGGAAAGGCACATCCAATGTCATAAGTGAGCTTTTTTTTTAATGCATGCTCAAGGTCTGTTTTTTTTGTCTTATTTCTTGTTTGTTTCACAAATAAAATATTTTGCATCATCAAAGTGCTAGGCACGTTGTGTAAATCAAATGATACAAACCCCCAAACTAGGAAAAATGCCAGGGGGGTGAATACTTTCACAAACCACTGTTTGTCAAGTCATATCGCTGTTCAGATGGACCTACAAACTGTACTGTTAGGAGATCTGAAAAACCACGATAAATCGATGGGAAATATGATTACACTCTTCGGTAAAGTATTTATCTTTAGAGTAATCTTGGTAGAAAGGGTACAAATAGAGAGGTTCAAGACCCATCACAGTAAAATAGAAGGATGTATTGCAATAGGAAATAGTCAAATGGTATTGTACTAGGAAAGATGGGTTAGTCTGTGGACAATGGAGGGTTGGAATTAAGATTAGAGTGTACTGTATATGTGAGCGAAGATAGCTGTGAGTAGCAGTAGAATAAGTATTGTTGGCCGTTACTTTTCTCCAATCAGGGGAGGATTGATAGTGCTGAAAAAATACAATAATAAATCAAATCAAATCAAATTTTATTTATAATAATAATAATAATAATAATAGGGGGATTAGAAATTAGACACATTTGCTTGATAGAACCCATAATGTGTAATATTATTAAGGCTGATCTGCAAGTTAAAGTTCTGCATAAAATATTACATTTACTGTATTATACAAAGGAAATAAGCATATTTAGAATATTTAGATACAAGTCAAATGTGCAAACATCCAAACTTCAGAGTACTTCAATCTCAATTTCTCAGAGGGCACCCTCTTATCAGGTTAACGGCCAATTTGGAACATTTGTTTTACAGCGTATTGTAAAATTCTCACTTCTTTCCCCATCCAGAGACATCTTTAATGAATCAGTCCATTAATTTAATTGCTAATCATTACTGACCATGGTTTGGGACATCATGTTCAGGCCTGAGCAAAGGTGTGATCAGTCTAGTCATTTCCTTCAAGTGAGATTGTTCAAAGGCAATTTTAAAAAACCTTTCAAAGCACAACAAAGGAGGAAAAGAACTGTCATTTTTGATGATTTCCATAAAATAGGCAAACGTGTGATTCTGGGCCAGAGCTGAAGCTCCCTAAAGATAATGAGGTGGGTGAGGAAGGTGTTAAGTGAAGCATTTTGTCTGGAAGGTGAAAGAGAGAGACAGCAGAGCCACTTGTGCATTAATAATGAAGGACTGTGATGAGAGTCTGATCAAAAAGCAACTGATTGATGTTGTTATCTGTCTTTGCCCTCTCTCTGTCTGTGTCCCCCAGACATCCAAGAGCGCACAGAACACGAGAGAGTCTCAGATCTAGGGGGCTGGACGCTGGTTGCTGGACATGAACGCATGATGCCTGACCTCGTGACCTCCTAGCAACACCTGGGAGTTTTATAAAACCATAATCACCCTGGTTTAATGACAGGCATAAGTTAATGCTTGCCTGGTCCGAGATCTGTTTGTGCTGTCTTGCCAAAAGAGCTCAAAAGGACCAGGATAGATTGATGGGATGGTTGATGTCCGTTTTTTTTGTGACAACTTTATTTCGCTTTAAGCAGTATTGTGCACATTTTTTAAAGATTCTGTAAATATTACTGTACTTTTTTGTTGGGCTGGCCTGGATATTATTTTAAGCTAACTCCAAAGAGTAACGATAAAAAAGTTATTTATTGGTTTACACTGATTTTCCTATTCACAGTTTCATGTGTCTTTTTCCAACCTTGAAATTCTTTGGATTATATAATGCTGATGAGAAACCCCCCTCCTACTGTAGAAGAGTGGACTAGTCCTGCATGGTTTAACCAGGGACAACTGGATTATTACATTATACATTATCCAAGTACTTTCTCTGATCGTAAAATACATAAACAGATGAAAGCAACAAAATATAAAAAATTGTCATAAACTATCATGGTTTTATTTAAAGAATTATTGTTTAAAACAACCATCAAAGGTCGAGTTGTGAGAGTCAGATTGAAATCATGTCAGATTGAAATGTATATTTTGTGTATATAGTTTTATAATTGTATCTCAATTTTAAAAGAGATCAACCAAAAAATGTACAAGAATCATGATCATGACTGTTATTGTTTCTAGTAAGGTGTGCATCCTGTCAAATAAGGACAAATGAAAATCATTGTAAATATTTTCTTTGTAAAGATCATTTGTATGATTGTTTTTTTTTTACTGGGAAATGGCATGCTTTTACCACTGTACTGTAACTTCTCTGATTTAGACTTTATTTGCCATGCAATATTTTAATTCAATAAAATATGAAAATATTTTGTATCTGTGTAGCTTGATATTATTTAGTTAAATGTGGTTCAAGATACTCTATATCTAAGAAATGTTTTGTCTCTGTTTTAGATTAAGGCAGATGTGTAGTCTACGTGTAGTCTACCTGAATCTGATGTGGAATTGTTTTGAAAAGGTTTCTGATTGGTTCAGAACTGTTTGTTTTAGTACAGACGCCAAACTCTGAATGGGTGGGGATAGAGTCTCCATCAGATTGCATCTTCTGAGATGAGGGACAAACTGACAAAGGTCATTTCAGCAGGTTATTTAGAGCCTCAACGGGTTTGCGAGTCAGAGTCACACGGTATAAAAACAGGAAATTAGAAATGTTCGTCTTGAAGTACCTTGATTTATTATAATTGCTTATAAACAGTCACCTCAAATTATTGGAAACCTTGATAAAGACGAGGAAAACAGATTTTATAAAATAAATAATACAAATACTGAGCTATAATGTATGCTAAAAAAAGAAGAAAATTATATTGTTTAATAAAAATAAAATTGCTCAGAAAAATATGTTAAAGAAATAATTGTTAGAAATACTTTGTGCACCATCCTCATTCCAACAGTAGAGGATGCCTCGTTATTCTTTAAAAAGTGCTTTCCTCACCATCTTAAATAAGCATGCCCCGTTCAAAAAATGTAGAACTAAGAACAGATATAGCCCTTGGTTCACTCCAGACTTGACTGCCCTTGACCAGCACAAAAACATAATGTGGTGTACTGCAGGCAGTTAAGGAAAGCAAAGCCTAGCTTTTTCAAACAGAAATTTGCATCCTGTAGCAGAAACTCCAAAAAGTTCTGGGACACTGTAAAGTCCATGGAGAATAAGAGCACCTCCTCTCAGCGCCCACTGCACTGGGGCTAGGAAACACTGTCACCACCGATAGATCTACGATGATCAAGAATTTCAATAAGCATTTTTCTATGGCTAGCCATACTTTCCACCTGGCTACCCCTACCCCAGTCAACAGCTTTGCACCCACAGCAACTTGGCCAAGCCTCCCCCATTTCTCCTTCTCCCAAATCCAGATTGCCTTCAGATGAGCTTCAATGCCTTTTCAACACATTCAACACTTTTTCCGTGGCCTCAAACTGCCCTTAAATGCAAGTAAAACTAAATGCATGCTCTTCAGCTGATCACTGCCCACACCTACCCACCTGTCTAGCATCACTACCCTGGACGGTTCTGACTTAGAATATGTGGACAAGTACAAATACCTAGGTGTCTGGTTAGACTGTAAACTCTCCTTCCAGACTCACATTAAACATCTCCAATACAAAATTAAATCTAGAATCGGCTTCCTATTTTGCAACAAAGCATCCTTCACTCATGCTGCCATATAATACCCTCGTAAAACTGACTATCCTACCGATCCTTGACTTCGCCGATGTCATTTACAAAATAGCCTCCAACACTCTACTCAGCAAACTGGATGTAGCCTATCACAATGCCATCTGTTTTGTCACCAAAACCCCAAATACTACCCACCACTGCGACCTGTATGCTCTTGTTGGCTGGCCCTCGCTTCATATTGTCACGTTCGTCATATGAAGGAGACCAAGGCGCAGCGTGGTATTCGTACATTGTTATTTATTAAAATAATGAACACTGAACAAAATAACAAAATAACACAATGTGAAGCTATACAAACGAGTGCTGAAAGGCAACTACACATAGACAAGATCCCACGAAACACAAAGGGGAAATGGCTGCCTAAATATGATCCCCAATCAGAGACAACGATAAACAGCTGTCTCTGATTGAGAACCATATCAGGACAAAATAGAAATACAAAAACCCCTAGACCTACAACAACCTTAGACATACAAAAACCCTAGACAATACAAAAACGAGCATACCCACCCTAGTCACACCCTGACCTAACCAAAATATAAAGAAAACAGAGATATCTAAGGTCAGGGCGTGACACATATTCATCGCCAAACCCACTGGCTCCATGTCATCTATAAGTATTTGCTAGGTAAAGCCCCGCCTTATCTCAGCTCACTGGTCACCATAACAGCACCCGCCCGTAGCACGCGCTCCAACAGGTATATTTCACTGGTCATCCCCAGAGCCAACTCCTCCTTTGGCCACCTTTCCTTACAGTTCTCTGCTGCCATGACTGGAATTAATTGCAAAAATCACTGAAGCTGGAGGAGTCTTATTCCTCCCTCACTAACGTTAAGCACCAGCTGTCAGAGCAGCTTACCGATCATTGCACCTGTACACAGCCCATCTGTAAATAGCCCACCCAACTACCTCAACTGCATATTGTTATTTATTTTTGCTCCTTTGCACCCCAGTGTCTCTACTTGCACAACATCTTCTGCACATCTATCCCTCAAGTGTTAATGTAAAATTGTAATTATTTTGCCACTATGGCCTAAAATATTGCCTTACCTCCCTAATCTTACTACATTTGCACACACTGTATATATATTTTTACATGGCAACTGCACCGCCCTCAACCGTAAGGCTCTCCAGAGGGTAGTGAGGTCTGCACAACGCATCACCGGGGGCAAACTACCTGCCCTCCAGGACACCTACACCACCCGATGCTACAGGAAGGCCATAAAGATCATCAAGGACATCAACCACCCGAGCCACTGCCTGTTCACCCCGCTGTCATCCAGAAGGCGAGGTCAGTACAGGTGCATCAAAGCTGGGACCGAGAGACTGAAAAACAGCTTCTATCTCAAGGCCATCAGACTGTTAAACAGCCACCACTAACATTGAGTGGCTACTGCCAACACACTGTCAATGACACTGACTCTACTCCAGCCACTTTAATCATGGGAATTGATGGGAAATGATGTAAATATATCACTAGCCACTTTAAACAATGCTACCTTATATAATGTTACTTACCCTACATTATTCATCTCATATGCATACGTAGATACTGTACTCTATATCATCGACTGCATCCTTATGTAATACATGTATCACTAGCCACTTTAACTATGCCACTTGGTTTACATACTCATCTCATATGTATATACTGTACTCGATATCATCTACTGTATCTTGCCTATGCTGCTCTGTACCATCACTCATTCACATATCCTTATGTACATATTCTTTATCCCCTTACACTGTGTATAAGACAGTAGTTTTTTTTGGAATTGTTAGTTAGATTACTTGTTCGTTATTACTGCATTGTCGGAACTAGAAGCACAAGCATTTCGCTACACTCGCATTAACATCTGCTAACCATGTGTATGTGACAAATAAAATTTGATTTGATTTGATTTGACATAGTGTTATTGACTGTACGTTTGTTTATTCTATGTGTAACTCTGTGTTGTTTGTGTCACACTGCTTTGCTTTATCTTGGCCAGGCCACAGTTGTAAATGAGAACTTGTTCTCAAAAGGTGAAATTAAAATTTTTAAATTTTTACAAATTCCCCTTGCGAGGATAATGGCACTTAGCCTTTTTCTATAATGTTTTTTGAGATTCTTCCATACAGAATTTTTCCAGATCCTTGATGTCCTTCGGTCTGCTCTTATGGACTTCCCTCTTCAATTCAAAACGCAGGTGTTCAATTGGTTTCTTGTCCAGAGACTGAGATGGCCATTGCAAAATGTTGATTTTGTGGTCAATTAACCATTTCTTTGTAGATTTTGATGTGTACTTGGGGTCGTCGTCTTCTGGAAGATCCACTTGCCGCCAAGTTTCAGCCTGCTGGCAGAGGCAACTAGGTTTTTGGCTTGAATGTTCTGGTACCAGCGGAAGCAAAACAGCCCCAAAATGTGTGGTAGCCTTAGCCAGCCCTAAGGCAGACAGGCCTAACATTATCACAGCAACTTGTTTCCAATAAAATGTGCTTCAAACTGCTTATGCTATTGAACAATTCATATTGAACAGGCCGAAATAAACATGTTTTTTATGACAGTGGACAGGGAATGGAAAGTAGTCGATATAAGATTCTCCGACTTGTGCGAGCTAAACTAAATAGAAAAACATGATGCTCAAGTTTTACTCAAAATTAGATTACTTCCTGTAGTTTAGAAAGTGACTATTTTCCATTGACTTCTGTCTGAATCTTCATTTCGCAAGCGCAATTTACAGGAAGTCATGGAATTGCTAGTTGAGCCTCTTGGCAGACTAGCATCTCTAGTTAAATTTTCTCCGGCGATAAAGTTATACATTTTCTGTGACCAAAATAAATGTCATAAACAGAGCTGACAGAATTCCATATTTACATGTCATTTTGTTACATAATATATTTCAATCTGAACTTTGTGTTCATATTATAATGTGTCTTATGTTACCGGATACAATGGCGTTCTATGAATCCTGAATGCACTATGTAACTAACAATTACAGCAATAACTACACATTCTAGCTATAACAATAACACCAATAATCAATAAACATATCCAATGTCGCTACTTACAAGTGTCTACCCAGCAGAATAAGGCCATCCCTTGCTTGCTTGAATGCGTCTTCCACCAAAACAAGCCTCCATGCTGAACAGTAACTGTCAGGGTCAAATCATTATGTGACTGAAATACTATAAGGATAGACTGAATATGACACTGTTGAATGACAAAGACCTATCCAATTGCTTACCAGATAGATACAAAAGCACAGCATTACAAGCCGTGTGCAATACTGTGTTGTGTGACGGGCACACGCTAAATCACTGCATAGGGAGGGATACGCCTACATGCTATGTCTGCTATGTCATAATACTTCAGCCGAATAGGTCATGTTATACATTGTTGTAAAGGTCAAAGGCTGTAGAAACCAAATGTGCGTGCATAATGTTCTACGCAGAATATTTGCACTTTTTTTTTTAGAAGTCGATTTATTCGTAGCCAAAATGTTAACACAATGACATAGAAACACCGGATTTTCAAGCGGGATTTTTGAAATAATGTTTATTCATTATTAAATCATGAAAAATATTCATAACTTTCCACCCACGAGGCCACTAGAGGGCGCTGTTTTGTCATTGTTGTTGTAGTGGGGACAGTAAGTACAGTTCCTTCTGAAAAAGGATACTAAGGACAATGCATTAACATAGTTTTACAATTTTAAATGTTTATGTTTAGCTCACATATTATAATTTCAAATTATGCATTAAGGTGTCTATAATATAATAAACATGGCAAAGACGAGACATAAATGCATTTTTTAGACATAAATACATGCCTTTCTTTAGCTTACAAAATATTTGTAACAATGGTGGGGGAGTGCCAAGATAGGCTCAAAACAGCGCCCCCTGTCAGTCATCTAGAGTGTATATATAAATCATTGAATGAAGGTCATTATCAAAGCCTGCAACCCCAATTTTCTCTCTTCTCATCTCCCTGTATTTACCCTTCTCTCCAATCCTCCTCTATCCCTCTCTCCAACTCCAACTGCCCTTTGTGTTAGTGCTATTCATCTGGCCAGGGGTCCCATACAGAGCAGAAGACAGATAGGAATACAGAAGCACTTACTTCCCACTCTCTGCTGTTAATTTCTCTCTCTGCTGTTAATTTCTCTCTCTGCTGTTAGTTTTTTCATCTGTTCAGATGGAACACATTCACCCCACTGGGCATACCTTCATAATTTCAACGTGGAAATGTGTGTAATATTTGGTCAAAACGGCGATCCATGAGATTTCAGCCTTTATTCACCCACTGAAAAAGACAGCCAGAAGTGTGTGGAATTCCCAATGTGTTATCAACCATCTAAAAACCATCTAAAAGCACAACAAAATTCCAGTTGAAAAACAATGTTTGATTTTTGGTGTAGTTGTCATCAATCTGTTATCAATGTGGTTTCAACCATTTAAATAACAACAAAGTTCAAATTGGAATACAATGTCAGATATTTTCTATTTATAAAACAACTTAACGTGTTATCACTGTTATCACTGATTTATTTCAGCTTTTATTTCTTTCATCACAATCCCAGTGGATCAGAAGTTTATATACACTCAATTAGTATTTGGTAGATTGCCATTAAATTGTTTAACTTGGGTCAAACGTTTCGGGTAGCCTTCCACAAGCTTCCCACATTAAGTTGGGTTAATTTCTGCCCATTCCTCCTGACAGAGCTAGTGTATCTGAGTCAGGTTTGTAGGCCTCCTTGCTCGGCAAATGCTTTTTCAGTTATTCCCACAATTTGTCTATGGGATTGGGGTCAGGACTCCAATGTCTTGACTTTGTTTTGGAGCAGTGGCTTCTTCCTTGCTGAGCAGCCTTTCAGGTTATGTCAGACTCATTGTACTGTGGATATAGATACTTTTGTACCGGCTCACTCCACTATCTTCACAAGGTCCTATGCTGTTGTTCTGGGATTGATTTGCATTTTTCGCACCAAAGTACGTTCATCTCTAAGAGACAGAACGCGTTTCCTTCCTGAGCGGTATGACGGCTGCGTGGTCCCATGGTGTTTATGGTGTCTGTAAACAATTGTTGGAAAAATTACTTGTTTACTGCACAAAGTAGTTGTCCTAACCGACTTGCCAAAACGAAAGTTTGTTAACAAGATATTTGTGGAGTGGTTGAAAAACGAGTTTGAATGACTCCAACCTAAGTGTATGTACATTTCTGACTTCAACTGTACATCACAGATGACTGAAATATAACAAAACGGTTCGACAAAGAAACTCCAGATTTTCTGACTTTAAAAATGGTTTATGTTTATTAAAATATCAATAACATTCCACCCATGAGGCCACTAGAGGGTGCTTTGGTCATTTGGCTGCAGAAAAGACATGAATCCAACATGTTAATTATTAACTCGTAGATTAAATTTGAAATAAACCAAAGCGTGAAACCCCATGCCTACATGTATTGTCTAGTTTTAGTTGAACCCTGGTTTGAATTGAAACAATAGATGTTGATGACTTCACAAATGCTACAGGCCTAAATAGTCTCATTGATGATTATGCTTTATGAAGTATGGTTACATTTCATTTGCTCTGTTAACCCTACACTTTGGAATGACTTTGATAGCAACAGTAAATCTATTTAGTTATTAAGAGATCTCTCAATAATCATTCTCGTGATAGCACATTGGTGGTAGTGAGTGACAAATATAAAATCTAAGCAGGGCTCTGTTAAATCTCTGGAAAGGAGGCCAAAGGGATAGCTGTAGAAATGTCCAGTAGGTGGTGCTTTACAGACTATTTTTTTCTGATAGTGGGTATAACATTGAAGATCTGATGTTGTTTCAAAAGTAGAAATTCAACATATTTGAGTGTTGAGTAAAAATGGTTGGCTGGTATTCCCTCACCCTTCTGAGCATTGGCTGTGAATGCCCTTACCTGCTATGTACTTCTAACTGATTGGTTTGGTTTTGCCCACTATAGTGCTGTCCAGTCAGAACATGATGTTGAGGCCCATACTGAACACTTGGTAATCAACACAATCACACAGACACAGCTGATACCCTCAAAGTTCTTTATGTGTGGTAATCCAAATCACTTCAAATCTCACTGTTGTGTTTCTATAAGGGAAATATATGCACACAGGTAAACAGTGTTAGTTAAGGGGTATAACTATGCAATATACACATGTACATGAATAAATGGGAAATGGCATTACACTTACAACATGGGGTCATACCCCAAACAGAAGCCATGGATTACAGGCAACATCCGCACTGAGCTAAAGGCTAGAGCTGCCACTTTCAAGGAGCGGGACTCTATTCCCGGAAGCTTAAAAGAAATCCCTCTATGCCCTCCGACAAACCATCAAACAGTTAAAGCGTCAACACAGGACTAAGATCGAATCGTACTACACCAGCCCCGACGCTCGCCGGATGTGGCAGGGCTTGCAAACTATTACAGACTACAAAGGGAAGCACAGCAGAGAGCTTCCCAGTGACAAGAGCCTATAGAGAGGAGGTCAGAGACCTGACCGTGTGGTGCAAGGACAACAACCTCTCCTTCAACGTGATCAAGACAAAGGAGATGATTGTGGACTACAGGAAAAGGAGGACCAAGCACGCCTCCATTCTCATCGACTGGGCTGTAGTGGAGCAGGTTGAGAGTTCGTTGGCGTCCACATCAACAACAAACTAACATGGTCCAAGCACAACAAGAGAGTTGTGAAGAGGGCACGACAAAACCTATTCCCCCTCAGGAAACTGAAAACATTTGGCATGGGTCCTCAGATCCTCAAAAGGTTCTACAGCTGCATCATCGAGAGCATCCTGACGGGTTGCATCACTGCCTGGTATGGCAACTGCTCGGCCTCCGACCGCAAGGCACTACAGAGGGTAATGCGTATGGCCCAGTACATCACCCGGGCCAAGCTTCCTGCCATCCAGGACCTCTACACCAGACGGTGTCAGAGGAAGGCCCTAAAAATGGTCAAAGACTCCAGCCACAGTAGTCATACACTATTCTCTCTGCTACCGCAAGGTAAGCGATACTAGCTTCTACCCCCAAGCCATAAGACTCCTGAACATCTAATCAAATGGCTACCGAGACTATTTGTATAGTCCCCCCCCATTCTACGCTGCTGCTACTCTGTTATTGTCTATGTATAGTCACTTTAATAACTCTACCTACATGTACATATTACCTCAATTACCTTGACTAACCGGTGCCCCCGCACATTGACTCTGTACCGGTACCCCCTGTGTACTTCCCCCTTTGGATGACGATAACACTCTGACCCGAGTGGGCGGGTGCAGTGTCCAGATGCACATTCCCAAGTGCTCTGATTGGTTGGAAATGGCAGGGCTTTGATAAGTGAGGAATATTTAAGCTGAGCAGCCAAACTAAAGGGACTGAAGGGAAATTGAAGGGACTGTGAGGGGAAGTTAGGTAGAAGTAGAGAGGAAAGGAGCAGGATGGCCTGTTTCTACAGATTGTCTATGTAGAAAACTCGGTACCATGATGACATAATCTTGTAGTTTAAATTTCTATCCTCAAGTCAACCGGATAAATGAATGATTTTAACTACCTTTCAATTATATTACTTTACTTTTCTGGATCCTACTAATCAAGCCACAAGGCATCCCATCGAAGAGGCTTTAATAAAACCCATTAGACTACAAGACTTATTCTCTGTCTCCAAATGGGTCCAATAATTGCTAATGGAGTGGATGTGGAGACAGGCCAATAGACATCTCATGATCTCATTCCCTTTTCACAGGAATAATAGCCTAATCTTATCAGGCTCAAAACCCTTGTTTTTTCGTCAATGGTCTAGTAGAAATCATTTCTTGGCAATTCAGGTCTTCAAACTTTTCAAGACCTCAAATAATTATATTATCTCCCAGGGACTTCCTTCTTTCTTTTTTTAACCTTAGGCTCCGCTCTGCTCTAAAAGCCTACGGAGTACCTGGGATTCCCTTATCACCACACACACCCTGGATGAGACTCTTTTCAATACTCCCAAATCTGTTGGCCTGGTCTCCACTCTCTCCTTCAAACTTAACTAGACCGAAAAAAGTGCACCTGCGGTTACTTCCATCTGGAACAGTTAGCTCCTATAATTTGGAGAACAGGTGAACTGGAAGGTGATGTAGAACAATGTTCTCATAATTATACACCATATTGTTACTTCTGAATAAAACTTGGATGATAATACTGTATCTTCAACGGTTGCACTCTTGATTCAGTATTCATACCCCTTGCTTATTAGATATTTAGTTGTGTTACAGTCTGAATTCAAAATGAATTATATATTTTTTCTCTCTCACTCATCTACACACAATACCCCATAATGACAAAGTGAAGATATGTTTTTAGACATTTTGCAAATGTATTGAAAATGAAATATTGAAATATCAAATGTACATAAGTATTCACACCCCTGATTCAATAGTTTGTAGAAGTACATTTAGCAGCGATTACAGCTGTGAGTCTTTCAGGGTAACTCGCTGTCCACGCTTGGACTGTGCAATATTTGCCAATTATTATTTTCGATATGTTTCAAGTTCTGTCAAATTTCTTGTTGATCATTGCTAGACAACCATTTTCAGGTCTTGCCATAGATTTTCAAGTAGATTTAGGTCAAAACTGTAACTCGGCCACACAGGAACATTCACTGACTTCTTGGTAAGGAACTCCAGTGTAGATTTGGCCTTGTCTTTTAAGTTATTGTCCTGCTGAAAGGTGAATTCATCTCCCAGTGTCTGGTGGAAAGCAGAATGAACCAGGTTTTTCTCTAGGATTTTCCCTGTGCTTAGTTCTGTTTCATTTATTTTTTATCCTGAAACACTCCCCAGTCCTTAACGATTACAAGCATACCCATAACATGATGCAGCCAACACTATGCTTGAAAATGTCACGCCCTGGCCACAGAGAGGCTTTTTATTCTCTATTTTGGTTAGGCCATTGTGTGACTAGGGTGGGCGTTCTATGTTCTTTTTTCTATGTTTTTGTTCTATGTTTTGTATTTCTGGTTTGGCCTGGTATGGTTCCCAGTCAGAGGCAGCTGTCAATCGTTGTCTTTGATTGAGAACCATACTTAGGCAGCCTGTTTTCCCACTATGGGTTGTGGGTAGTTGTTTTCTGTTTTGTGTGTTTGCACCTTACAGGACTGTTTCGTTCACTCTCTTTGTTGTTTTGTTATTCAGTGTTCAGTTGATTTATTAAATATTAACAAGGACACATACCACGCTGCGCATTGGTCCGATCTTGACTACTCTTCCTCAGATGGCGAGGAGAACCGTTACAGAAAATATGTTTTATGGGATTTGCCCCAAACATAACAATTTGTATTCAGGACAAAAAGTGAATTGCTTTGCCAATTTTTTTTGCAGTATTACTTTAGTGCCTTGTTGCAAACAGGATTCATGTTTTGGATTCTGTACAGGCTTTTTTCTTTTCACTCAGTCAGGTTAATATTGCAGAGTAACTAAAATGTTGTTGATCCATCCTCAGCTTTCTCCTATCACAGCCATTAAACTCTGTAACTGTTCTGAAGTCACCATCAGCCTCATGGTGAAATCCCTGAGCGGTTTCCTTCCTGTCCGGCAACTGAGTTTGGAAGGACGCCTGTATCTTTTTAGTGACTGGGTGTGTTGATACACCATCCAACGTGTAATTATTAACTTCACCATGCTGAAAGGAATATTCAATGTCTGCTTTTTTTAACCCACGAACAAGTCCCTTCTTTGCGAGGCATTGGAAAACTTCCCTGGTCTTTGTGGTTGAATATGTGTTTGAAATGCACTGCTCGACTGAGGGACCTTAGATATAATTGTATGTGTGGGGTACAGAGATGAGGTAGTCATGAAGACTATTATTACAAACAAAGTGAGTCCATGCAATTTAGTATGTAACTTGTTAAGCAGATTCTTACTCCTGAACGTAATTAAGCGTGCCATAACAACTGGGTTGAATATGTATTGACTCCATACATTTCAGCTTTTCATTTTTAATGAATTTGTTTAAAAAAATTGAAAACATAATTCCACTTTGATAATATGAGATACGATGTGTAGGCCAGTGACAAAACACATATTTTTAATTCAAGCTCTAACACAACTAAATGTGGGATAAAAGAAGGGTGTGAATACTGAGATACTGTACATGTGTTGTTGGGAATGCTCAGTGGTCTCTGACCTCTGGACATACATTAAATACCTTCTTCAAACCTTGATAGAGGTAAATGTATATATGTCGCCTCGTCTGTTTTACTAGGAATTAATTTTGGCATTCAATGAAATTGTTCATGTGTGCCATAACTGCTGCCAAAAATGCAATTTAAAAAAAAGTGGTTTGATCCAAATATTTATTTTCAATGTTCCTGGAAAGTATACTTTTTTAAACATTGTTATTCTGGAGAAGTCCACAGCTAAGCTACATAAGCTTTAGTGCATCTCCACCATCAAAGACCTTTGTTGGGTAGTAATATTATCTCTCAATGGTTGTATCTTGAACTGCTCTATCAATCCCTCCCTACTTGCTCATGTTTTTTTGCTGTGCAAATCATGTGACTGTTATGTCTTGTTTGATTGACACAATACGTTGACAAATGACATTGAAACAATGTTGATTCAACCAGTTGGTGCCCAGTGGGATAGACCTTTTCAAAAAGTCATTGTGCTGTATTGTGGGTGAACACATGGAGGGCAGGACTGAATGTAATGGATGTCTCTTATACACTACAAGTTTCTGGATGAATACTGCCAGAGATGTGGGCAAGTGACTCCTTGCATCAAGGATTTCAGCAGCGCCAGCAACAACAGCCACAGGGCACCAACAAGATAGAATCACATTTCCATTAAAAAAGCGTCAGTGTGTAGAAAATAGATGGATTGCTTTTTAAGCCAGTCATAAAGCCAGCAGAAATTGGATACACCTATTTGATTTATATACCCCAAATTGCAGGGCAATCCTTAGTTAACCTCTACAGGATTGGTGTGTGTGTGTCCCCACACCCTCACGGGACGGTTAATCTAACGTAGACTAATATGAATAGCATGAGGTTGTAAGTAACATGAACAATTCCCAGGACATTGACATATCTGATATGGGGAGAAAGCTTTAATTCTTGTTAATCTAACTGCACTGTCCAATTTACAGTAGCTATTACAGTAAAATAATACCATGCTATTGTTTGAGGAGAGTGGACAGTTATGAACTTGAAAATGTATTAATAA
Organism: Oncorhynchus tshawytscha; assembly: GCF_018296145.1. NCBI lineage: Eukaryota > Metazoa > Chordata > Actinopteri > Salmoniformes > Salmonidae > Oncorhynchus > Oncorhynchus tshawytscha. Next base: position 109,407 of record NW_024609614.1, on the reverse strand, counting down.
ACCGATTAGGCACATTTGGGTTGTCTTGATACAACATTTTGAACAGATATGCAATGGTTCATTGGATCAATCTAAAACTTTGCAGGTACACTGCTGCCATCTAGTGGTACAAATCTAAATTGCGCCTGGGCTGGAATAATACATTGTGGCCTTTCTCTTGCATTTCAAAGATGATGGTACAAAAGAAATACAAAAGAAATCATTGTTTTTTTCTTTGTATAATCTTTTACCAAATCTATGTGTTATATTATCCTACATTCACTTCACATTTCCACAAACCTCTTCTTCCAAGATGGCGTAGCAGTAAGCCGTCCTGTCTCGTCGTGTCCCTTGTATATATCGTCTATTTTTCGTTTTTTACATATTTTTCTTCAAAAACATTTTGCTAAACCTAAGCTTCCAAATACTTCCAAATACTCTCCTGCAACCCGCCTCACCCAATGTAGCTATTTTTCCTAAAGTATTTATATTTACTTCGGAACCGGAACCCCTCAACTGAAGCTAGCCGGCTAACCACCAGCTATGCTAGCGGTCTTCAGCTAACCGGTCATCAGCTAAGCTAACCTTTAGCTCGGAAAGCTCTCGCCAGCTCGAACAACGCGACTCTAACCAGAGCATAACGGACCTATTTATTTTTCATCCCCGGATTCATCCCTGGATTCCCACCGCAAACAGAACATTTCAGCTGGATCTTCACAACTAGCTATCTAACTAAACCGCAACCCCGGATGATTACTCCTGGCTAGCGCTTCCACCCACTTAGCGTGAAGCTAGCCCGGCCAGCGCACCTGTACTACCACCGTAGCATACTCCTGGGCTACAATACCCGGGCCCACGACCGGTCTATCGATGTCACCGCATGAAGAGGAATAAACAGACTCACCCCATCGCGACGTCCCCTAAAGGCCAACTCTCTAGCCCTCGCTATCTCCCTGCTTGCTAAACTCGGCCTGCTAACTGCTAGCTTGTCTAGCCCCGGTCCGCTAACTGCTACCTTGTTTAGCCCGGGCCTACGAACTGTTAGCACAGGCCTGCTAACTGCTAGCTTGTCTAGCCCGGGCCTACGAACTGTTAGCTTGTTAGCCCAGGCCTGCTAACTGTCTGAATCGCCGCGTCCCAAACACTCACCGGACCCATATTTACTTTCTATCTCTTCTTGATTTTTAATCTGTTTATACCTTTCCGGAAACCTGCCTCACCCAATGTGATACGGAATCGCTATTATTTTTAATTTTTAGAACACACTCAAGAACCTCCAGAAGCTAACCAGCTAACTAGCTACAAGCTATTTAGTCATTGTTAGTTTTTTTTTCAACCTGGATAACACTCGCCAGTCCAGCTTCCCTGCCCCATCCACCGCTGCCCCCTGGACACTGATCTCTTGGCTACATAGCTGATGCACTCTGGACTGTCCATTAATCACGGTACTCCATTCTGCTTGTTTATGTTTTATCTGTCGGCCCCGTTGCCTAGTCAACGCCATTTTACCTGCTGTTGTTGTGCTAGCTGATTAGCTGTTGTCTCACCTACTGTTTAAGCTAGCTTTCCCAATTCAACACCTGTGATTACTGTATGCCTCGCTGTATGTCTCTCTCAAATGTCAATATGCCTTGTATACTGTTGCTCAGGTTAGTTATCATTGTTCTAGTTCACAATGGAGCCCCTAGTTCTACTCTTCATACCCCTGATAACTCCTTTGTCCCACCTCCCACACATGCGGTGACCTCACCCATTACAACCAGCATGTCCAGAGACACAACCTCTCTCATCATCACCCAGTGCCTGGGCTTACCCCCGCTGTACCCGCACCCCACCATACCCCTGTCTGCGCATTATGCCCTGAATATATTCTACCATGCCCAGAAACCTGCTCCTCTTATTCTCTGTCCCCAACGCTCTAGGCGACCAGTTTTGATAGCCTTTAGCCGCACCCTCATACTACTCCTTCTCTGTTCCGCGGGTGAAGTGGAGGTAAACCCAGGCCCTGCATGTCCCCAGGCACCCTCATTTGTTGACTTCTGTGATCGAAAAAGCCTTGGTTTCATGCATGTCAACATCAGAAGCCTCCTCCCTAAGTTTGTTTTACTCACTGCTCTAGCACACTCTGCTAACCCTGATGTCCTTGCTGTGTCTGAATCCTGGCTCAGGAAGGCCACCAAAATTCAGAGATTTCCATACCCAACTATAACATCTTCCGTCAAGATAGAACTGCTAAAGGGGGAGGAGTTGCAGTCTACTGCAGAGATAGCCTGCAAAGTAATGTCATACTTTCCAGGTCCATACCCAAACAGTTCGAACTACTAATTTTGAAAATTACTCTCTCCAGAAATAAGTCTCTCACTGTTGCCGCCTGCTACCGACCCCCTCAGCTCCCAGCTGTGCCCTGGACACCATTTGTGAATTGATCGCCCCCATCTAGCCTCAGAGTTTGTTCTGTTAGGTGACCTAAACTGGGATATGCTTAACACCCCGCCAGTCCTACAATCTAAGCTAGATGCCCTCAATCTCACACAAATCATCAAGGAACCCACCAGGTACAACCCTAACTCTGTAAACAAGGGCACCCTCATAGACGTCATCCTGACCAACTGGCCCTCCAAATACACCTCCGCTGTCTTCAACCAGGATCTCAGCGATCACTGCCTCATTGCCTGTATCCGCTACGGAGCCGCAGTCAAACGACCACCCTCATCACTGTCAAACGCTCCCTAAAACACTTCTGTGAGCAGCCCTTTCTAATCGACCTGGCCCGGGTATCCTGGAAGGACATTGACCTCATCCCGTCAGTTGAGGATGCCTGGTCATTCTTTAAAAGTAACTTCCTTACCATTTTAGATAAGCATGCTCCGTTCAAAAATGCAGAACTAAGAACAGATACAGTCCTTGGTTCACCCCAGACCTGACTGCCCTCGACCAGCACAAAAACATCCTGTGGCGGACTGCAATAGCATCGAATAGTCCCCGGGATATGCAACTGTTCAGGGAAGTCCGGAACCAATACACGCAGTCAGTCAGGAAAGCTAAGGCCAGCTTCTTCAGGCAGAAGTTTGCATCCTGTAGCTCCAACTCCAAAAAGTTCTGGGACACTGTGAAGTCCATGGAGAACAAGAGCACCTCCTCCCAGCTGCCCACTGCACTGAGGCTAGGTAACACGGTCACCACCGATAAATCCATGATTATCGAAAACTTCAATAAGCATTTCTCAACGGCTGGCCATGCCTTCCGCCTGGCTACTCCAACCTCGGCCAACAGCTCTGCCCCCGGCAGCTCCTCGCCCAAGCCTCTCCAGGTTCTCCTTTACCCAAATCCAGATAGCAGATGTTCTGAAAGAGCTGCAAAACCTGGACCCGTACAAATCAGCTGGGCTTGACAATCTGGACCCCCTATTTCTGAAACTTTCCGCCGCCATTGTCGCAACCCCTATTACCAGCCTGTTCAACCTCTCTTTCATATCGTCTGAGATCCCCAAGGATTGGAAAGCTGCCGCAGTCATCCCCCTCTTCAAAGGGGGAGACACCCTGGACCCAAACTGTTACAGACCTATATCCATCCTGCCCTGCCTATCTAAGGTCTTCGAAAGCCAAGTCAACAAACAGGTCACTGACCATCTCGAATCCCACCGTACCTTCTCCGCTGTGCAATCTGGTTTCCGAGCCGGTCACGGGTGCACCTCAGCAACACTCAAGGTACTAAACGATATCATAACCGCCATCGATAAAAGACAGTACTGTGCAGCCGTCTTCATTGACCTTGCCAAGGCTTTCGACTCTGTCAATCACCATATTCTTATCGGCAGACTCAGTAGCCTCGGTTTTTCGGATGACTGCCTTGCCTGGTTCACCAATTACTTTGCAGACAGAGTTCAGTGTGTCAAATCGGAGGGCATGCTGTCCGGTCCTCTGGCAGTCTCTATGGGGGTGCCACAGGGTTCAATTCTCGGGCCGACTCTTTTCTCTGTATATATCAATGATGTTGCTCTTGCTGCGGGCGATTCCCTGATCCACCTCTACGCAGACGACACCATTCTATATACTTTCGGCCCGTCATTGGACACTGTGCTATCAAACCTCCAAACAAGCTTCAATGCCATACAACACTCCTTCCGTGGCCTCCAACTGCTCTTAAACGCTAGTAAAACCAAATGCATGCTTTTCAACCGATCGCTGCCTGCACCCGCATGCCCGACTAGCATCACCACCCTGGATGGTTCCGACCTTGAATATGTGGACATCTATAAGTACCTAGGTGTCTGGCTAGACTGCAAACTCTCCTTCCAGACTCATATCAAACATCTCCAATCAAAAATCAAATCAAGAGTCGGCTTTCTATTCCGCAACAAAGCCTCCTTCACTCACGCCGCCAAGCTTACCCTAGTAAAACTGACTATCCTTCCGATCCTCGACTTCGGCGATGTCATCTACAAAATGGCTTCCAACACTCTACTCAGCAAACTGGATGCAGTCTATCACAGTGCCATCCGTTTTGTCACTAAAGCACCTTATACCACCCACCACTGCGACCTGTATGCTCTAGTCGGCTGGCCCTCGTTACATATTCGTCGCCAGACCCACTGGCTCCAGGTCATCTACAAGTCCATGCTAGGTAAAGCTCCGCCTTATCTCAGTTCACTGGTCACGATGGCAACACCCATCCGTAGCACGCGCTCCAGCAGGTGTATCTCACTGATCATCCCTAAAGCCAACACCTCATTCGGTCGCCTTTCGTTCCAGTACTCTGCTGCCTGTGACTGGAACGAATTGCAAAAATCGCTGAAGTTGGAGACTTTTATCTCCCTCACCAACTTCAAACATCAGCTATCTGAGCAGCTAACCGATCGCTGCTGCTGTACATAGTCTATTGGTAAATAGCCCACCCATTTTCACCTACCTCATCCCCATACTGTTTTTATTTATTTACTTGCTCTTTTGCACACCAATATCTCTACCTGTACATGACCATCTGATCATTTATCACTCCAGTGTTAATCTGCAAAATTGTAATTATTCGCCTACCTCCTCATGCCTTTTGCACACATTGTATATAGACTCCCCCCTTTGTTTTCTACTGTGTTATTGACTTGTTAATTGTTTATTCCATGTGTAACTCTGTGTTGTCTGCTCACACTGCTATGCTTTATCTTGGCCAGGTCGCAGTTGCAAATGAGAACTTGTTCTCAACTGGCCTACCTGGTTAAATAAAGGTGAAATAAAAATAATAAAAAAATTAAAAAGTGTTTCCTTTCGAATGGTATCAAGAATATGTATCTCCTTGTTTCAGGTCCTGAGCTACAGGCAGTTAGATTTGGTTATGTCATTTTAGGTGAAAATTAAAAATTTAAAAAAGTTGGATCCTTAAGAGGTTTTAAAACATTAACAAAGCGGTTTGTTCATTTACAGCTGGCTCCAGATTGCTCCTTTAAGGTTGAACATTCAAGGTGTCTGCTTATTTCTAAACTTCACGGAAGGAGGTAGGATAATTAACTGTAAGCTCAAATGATTACCCCAGTCAGGAGTTGACTGAAGCGAGTGGCTCTCTCTGCTGCTCTGTCTTTTGTTGCTATGCTAACTGGTTTTCTTTTGTTGTTCTTTCTCAGGATTCCCCACAGGTGCCTTGGAGACTGGTGGAGAATATGGAACCGCTGCGTCTCACCCAAAATCCTCTCAGGCACAGCCAATTGAAGTGCATGCAGGAGGAGACAGCATCACGTTCCTCTGAGCTAGACTGCTACTCAGGGACAGAAATCAAAGAGAAATTAAATGGCTTTATCACCAAGAGATTCAGCTGGAATGTAGAGGGACTGTACCGTTTTGTTTACCTTGCCTTATCTTTATGTTACCTACCAGACCTGTAAAGAAATTAACAAAACATTTAACGATTTTATGTGGAAAAAATTTATAAAAATAAATCTGTTCTGTCTAGGAAATGGTCTGAAGGTGGTTTTGAATGTTTGAAAATTGTTTTATCTGATACTTTATACTTTTAATTATGGGTGCTCTACAGTTCCTTTTGAAATGTAATTGTCTACCAATGATCTAATATCTACCAATCACATTTTTTTCCATTAAGTTCCATGAAGAAGCTATTTTATCTTTGAACTTTTCTCCTCACATAGTACTACTGTGAAACAACTAAAATATTACCATTAAAACAAATCTGTATTATTCCCTAAATGATATTGTATCTTAGAAAATTGCCTGAGCAGCTATGAAGAGACTGGAATGAAAAATGTATCTAAGATGTTACTTGACAGCCTTTTTATACTGAAACCAATTACAATTATTTGTGGAGGCAAAAAGGTGACAGGACCACACAGCCACACATCTGACCCCCTGCAGCCCAACTGTTACTTATAATCGTTATTACAGACAGACCAGAGACTTTATTAGGCAGAACATCCTGGTGATGATGTCTGTGATGAAGAGAAAACATGAGAAAATATGTGAGAATTATAAATAGATGGACAGTAGGAGGGCTCAGACACCCAGAGAGGGGCTAAGAGAGAAGATTATGCAGGTCCTGTGGGCGAAGATCAGATAAAAGCAACAGAAGAGTCAGAGAGAGTGGTGGGAAGGGGGAGAGAGAGTGGAGAGAGAGAGAAGATATAGACTCAGAGAGAAAGAGAGGAAACGAGTGTCACAATGAGTGTCTCAGTGACTGGACTATGGTAATGAGAGAAGAGACGGTGCTCCTCTGCCTGCAGAATTGAGTTTGACAGACCCATGCTGGCACAGCTGCAGACAAGAGAGGCTGATTTGGGTATCGGATGGGTAAGACCTTCACACCTCATCCATCAATCCTGCATTCTGTATCATTCCACAAAGTGACATTCATATGAAGAACCATACCCGATTGATGGTGTAAGGTAAGTGTGATTAACTCAGGAATAATCATGTTGGCACTAGGCATGCAATTGCTTAATAAAATATTCAAAACATTGGTTCAATTATTTTAATTGGCTATGCCACAATTAGGTTCTAATTGACTGTCATCTCATCATACAAAATGGGGGAGGGGGTTACTAAGCTAACATATGGAATTGTTTTAAGATGGTCATACTATGGATCATTTAGCTATTTGATTTAGAATTGTTGAAAGTATATATAAAATATATATTAAAAAATGATTTGATAAAATATTGAATTTGGCCTTTACTACTATAGCTCATAGAAACGCATTGAATAACACATTCAAAAATGAAAGAAAAGAGAGTCAAAAATAAATCATAAGGAATAGGGTTTTGAAGTGTCTGTCCTATATCTAGGAGATATCTGTTTTTTTGGACACATATTTAACCCCTTATTTTTGTTGGCACAAAACTACCTTCCATGAATTTGTATGGGTTACCTTCAGAAGAGCCTACCCTTTCCACAGTGGCGTCATATTAGTTTGTAGCCCAAACGGTTCAGAAGCTAAAGACAGTTTCGTGAGAAGACCCATTTTAGGGATGTCTCCTGGTCTGACAAACAGCACTGTAGCTCTGCCACTTTCCACTGCAGATGCGGAAGGACAACATAGGCAGATATGTTTGATTGAGACATGCAAAATAACAGATATCTCTAAATGTAATGATTTTTATGTGGATTTTTCTATTATGTTAATTAAATAGTGTATTTCTAAATACATTCCAATATTCAACTACTTCTATTTTCAAAGAAAAACTATAAAAATAGTTACTTCAAAATGTCTTTGAAAGTGAAATACCCTACATACTATTTGAACCGCCATCTGTTTCATATGTATTTGAGCTACTATAGCTCTTCTCAAGTTTGTGAGGGGAGGAGATGTGTTTGCAGTTGTTATAGCATGGTTGCATCTGCAGTTAGGTTTGATAGGGAGCACTTGTGTACTGTGATTCAAACAGGAGCACAACGCAGTAAAGAGAATCAAGGGGAAACGTAATGTATTCACTTCAGATGACATGACGACTAATGGCTCGTCTTAGGTCATTGTCACTGCCCTGCCTCTACTAACATGAAGCATGTGGTCTTATAATCAGAGAGGTTCTTTGTCAGTTTTACTTTTACTCTCTCAAGTTGAAATGTTCAGCTTTATATTCACCTTGGTTCCTCCGTGGATATACCTCCATTGGCAAGGAAGCGTCTAAAAGAAGGGGGAGGGGAGTGACAGAGAGGGTGTAGAAAACTGCAGCAGAAAGAAAGAGGGATAAAGGAGTACAGTGAGAAACAGCTATCCAGTTTACAAAGTGACTGATTATTCCCATGCCCACCTGGAGATGTCATTTTGCTGTATTGTGCCAGGTGTAATTTTACCCCAGCAGACGGAAGGAAAGGTAAGGAAGGATGCAATTTGTAATTTGCTGTTTGAAAAGAGCTGGCTCATGAGTCTGAAACATCATTATCCTCTGTCAGGCTAGCATGGATGTAGTGGATTGGGCAGCTATACTAGCAGACTGTAGAAGAAATGAATGAAGACTTGAGTGCTGGCCATGTTCAGTGATGAGATCAGTAATTTTCTCATTCAAGTGTTGACTACGGGCACAGAGCAATAACCCTGCATCAATTTTCTGTTCTGAGCTGCTCAGAAGTAACCTGTAAGCAATCTGTTTTTCACTCTCTTTCGTTAACCTGTTGAGACCCAAGCATATATCAAAATTAAAAATTATAAATGCAAATGATTCCCCTTCAGAAATACTTTTAATAGGCCTCTGATTATGAAAATATATATTTTTTTGAATTTCAAGTTTGTAGAACATTTTTCTGGAAACGTTGCAAAAATGCAACATTGGGCTTCAATGGTATGTGTATTAACACAACTGTGAAATAAAATGAAAATGACATCAAAATGGATCACAAGCATGTACACGTGATGTTAAATATCATGTCATGTATACACATGTGAAATGAAGTCATATTTTGTCTGAAAAATGGATTCACTTGAACGATCCACATTTTTGTGTTTTTCCACCAAAAGCATATATTTTTTCAATAATAAACTATTTTGTGTGTTTTCTATGTAAGGAGAACATCTAACTTACTTTTAGTCATATTTGGTTGTCCTTTCTAGCATTGGGCCAGTAACCTAAAGGTTGCTGGATCGAATCCCTGAAGTGACAAGGTCAAAATCTGTTGTTCTGCCCCTGAACAAGGTGTAACCCACTGTTCCTAGGCCATCATTGTAAATAAGAATTTGTTCTTAAATGACTTGCCTAGTTAAATAAAGGTTAAATAAAATAAAAAAATGTACATTTATTTGGAGAGATAACCTTCTATCTTACTTCTTTACCATACATGGTCGTCATTGTAGGATTGTGACCTTATAAACCACTTTATTTTTAAAGAGATATATTTTTGTTATTTTGATGTATAGAGGTGGCATCAAAGTTACTCGTAAAGTATTTGGTTGTCCATATTTACAATAAATGGAACGGAAACAATCTCTCTAACTTGTCTGTCAATTCATGAATGTGGCCCGATGCTCCCTGCAAGAGACTAGGATGTGCAGGAAAATACTAACATTTACTCAAGGACTAAGCATACACAAAGCAAGGGCTGAAAACAACCTCCACAAACCAGTCTGTTGGCCTGTAACTATTCAGCAAAAACAGCTGTCACTAAAATCAGACACCAAAAATCATCCTTGGTTATCAGGTTAACCCATTCAATTGTTGGGAGCATACAGTATTTAGAGTGTGAGACTTTCTGTCTTTCTTTTTTATCAGCCAAACCATGAAACTAGTACTCAGTTCTGTGATGATGAGTAATCATCACCCATTCGCACGGCTATCTGCTCCCAGGGTGCCCCATGGGTCTTGTCATGTGTCATTTCTGTCACGACAAATACAGAAGCTGTGCTCTTAGAGGACCTTGGAAAAAGGGATATGTATGGGTCTAACAGGAGGGGTCTAACAATTCCCCAACAACTACCTAATACACACAAATCTAAAAGGGGTGAATGAGAATATGTACATGTAAGTATATGGATGAGCGATGGTGGAGCAGCATAGACAAGGTGTAATAGATGGTATAAAATACAGTATATACATGTGTGTCGTGTCTTTACTATCATTAAATGAAGACTTCTAGTTTTTATCAAAGATTCTCTGTAATTAGTATTACGCGATTAAACGGATTAATCATGTAACTGTAATTAACTAGGAAGTTGGGGCACCAAGGAAAATATTCAGATTACAAAGTTATCATTTCCTAATATAACATTTCAGATATTTTATATCGGATCAATTAGTCTTCGAATTAATGAATTATTTACTTTACCTCACGTTAGTCTCATTCCAACCATCGTAAAGTGTTGGTTATCTGCACGAACCCAGTCTTCAACATGAGTCATACATACATCAATTGTCTTAAATCATTTATTTACTAACTAAGTAATTCACAGAAATGTATAAACAAACAAACAAAGTAAAAATGGTTACAAGAAATGACAGGGGAATGTGCCCTACTGGGCTAAACCGGCATGGCGGCTTTTTGTACAAAAGGGAAGTGGGGGTCGACTGAGAAGACAACGCACAGTTGATAATTATAACAATTGAAATGCTAATCCTTTGCACATGAACGCTCATTCATTCGGGAACAACTGCAATCAATATATATATTTACGCTCAGTGTGTCGTCGGGATCTCTGCTGAAAAGTTAGTTTCTGTTGAAGAGTTTCCGTCCTCTCTCTCTTTCTCTCTGTCGTAGGTAGTTCAGAGTGACATTCATTCATGTTGTTGTAGAATGGATGTCTCGGCGGTTGTCGTTCTTCACGTTCAATGATACCAAATTCCTAGCTGCAGACTAGTAATTAATATCAAAGACTTGTTCTAATTCTGTCGGTATCGATAGTCTAAGAGTTTAACCACGTGGTATGGTTAAAAGATTCAGCAATCGTCTCAACCTTTGTCCTCTCGTGATTGAGAGAAAACATGGTCTGTAACCTTTGTCCTCTCGTAATGGAGAAAAACATTTCTCAAAGCTGGGGTTTTATTCATGAGTTGCAGAAAAGGGCCTGTCCCAGGATGCCCGACCCTAACTGGGCTCAGGGGCGGTCCTCTGATTTAGTTCAACTCAAAAGGGAATTGAAGTTTCCTTCATTAAACAGTCCAAATTCACATTACACAATTTTACAAACAGTATCATCCTCACTCATTCATCTTATACAACAATTAGATGTAAACCTCATATCTGAGGCTATTATATAAACAGCGTTATGGTAATGTGGCCGCACCATCTCCCATGAGTTTTACCAAGTTGTAACAAACGGACCAGTTCGTAGCTGGATTCTTCACCGATCTTTTATACCTTCTCCGGAACATAAATGTTGTTCAGACCTCAAGTTCTGTGAGGTGGAAGAAATTCCTTTGTTCTCTCTGAAACTTCACTCTGTCTCTATACTGTGTGGCCATGAGGCAGGATCTTCTTGGAATTTACGACCTCTCAGCCAAATTTCTTCAGTCTCCTGAGGTTGAAGAGGTGCTGTTGCGCCTTCTTCACCACACTGTATGTGTGGGTGTGATGTGTGATGTGTATGCCGAGGAACTTAAAACTTTCCACCTTCGCCACTGCTGTCACTTCGATGTGGATAGCGGGGTGCTCCCTCTGCTGTTGACCTTGGAGTAAACTGATGAGCTTGGAGGGTACTACGGTGTTGAATGCTGAGCTATAGTCTATGAACAGCATTCTTACATAGGTATTCCTTTTGTCCAGAAGGGCAGATAGGGCAGTGTGCAGTGTGATGACAATTGTCTCGTCATGGGACCTGTTGGGGCGGTATGCATACGGAAGTGGGTCTAGGGTGGCCGGTAAGGTGGAGGTGATATGATCCTTGACTAGTCTCTCAAAGCACTTCATGATGACAGAAGTGAGTGCTATGGTGTGGTAGTTATTTAGTTCAGTTATCTTTGCCTTCTTGGGTACAGGAACAATGGTAGCCATCTTGAAGCATGTCGGGACAACAGACTGGGATAGGGAACGATTGAATATGTCCATAAACACACCAGCCAGCTGGTTTGTGCGTGCACTGAGGACGAGGCTAGGGATGCCGTCACACGCACATGGTTTGCAGGTGTTAATGTGAGTATAGCGAAATGCTTGTGCTTCTAGTGCTTCTAGTTCAGTAATATCTAACAAGTAATCTAACAAATTCACAAAGACTACCTTATACACACAAATGTAAATGGATGAATAAGAGACAGGCTTGCAAGGGTTAACACGTTTAAATATTTTACTCACATCAACCACGGAGAAGGATGGGGGGGCAGTCCTTGTTAGCGGGCCGCGACGGTGGCACTGTATTATCCTAAAAGCAGGCAAAGAAGGTGTTTAGTTTGTCTGGAAGCGAGACGTCGGTGTCCGAGACGTGGCTGGCCTTCTTTTTGTAGTCCGTGATTTCCTGTAGACCCTGCCACAAACGTCTCGTGTCTGAGCCGATTAATTGCTGTCCCTGTACTGCCATTTCACTTGCGAATGCCGCCATCCATCCACAATTTCTGGTTAGGGTAGGTTTTATTTTTTGTAATTTTTAAATTTTACACCCTTTTCTCCACAATTTCTATCTTGTCTTGTTACTATCTTGTCTCATCGCTGCAACTCCCGTACGGGCTTGGGAGAGACGAAGGTCAAAAGCCATGCGTCCTCCGAAACACAACCCAACCAAGCTGCACTGCTTCTTAACACAGCGCGCATCCAACCCAGAAGCCAGCCGTACCAATGTGTCAGAGGAAACACCGTGCACCTGGCTAGTGTGCACTGCACCCGGCCCGCCACAGGAGTCACTAGTGCGCAATGAGACAAGGATATCCCTACCGGCCAAACCCTCCCTAACCCGGACGACGCTATGCCAATTGTGCGTCCCCCCACGGACCTCCCGGTCGCGGCCGGTGAGACAGAGCCTGGGTGCGAACCCAGAGTCTCTGGTGGCACAGCTAGCACTGAGACACAGTGCCCTAGACCACTGCGTCACCCGGGAGGCCGAGGTTAGGGTAGGGTTTAATAGTCACAGTGGGGACAACATCTCCAATGTACTTCTTTATAAATGCACTCACCGAGTCAGCGTATAGGTCGATGTTGTTCTCTGAGGCTGACCGGAACGTATTTCAGTCCATGTGATCAAAATAATCTTGAAGCGTGGCTACCAATTGGTCGGACCAGCGTTGAATGGTTCTCATCACTGGTTCATCCTGTTTGAGTTTCTGCCTATAAGACGGTAGGAGCAAGATGGCATCGTGGTCAGATTTGCCGAAGGGGGGGTGGGGGAGGGCTTTGAATGCATCGCGGAAGTTAGAGTAGCAGTGATCGAGGATTTTGCCCATGCACGTAGCGCAATCAATATGCTGGTAGAATTTAGGTAGCCTTGTTCTCAAATTTGCTTTGTTAAAATCCTCAGCTACAATAAATGCAGCCTCAGGATATATGGTTCCAGTTTGCAGTGGAGTTCCTTGATGGCTGTCTTGGTGTCTGCTTGAGGGGGAATGTACACAGCTGTGACTATAACTGACAATAATTATTTTGGTAGGTAAAATGGCAGGCATTTGATTGTATGGAATTATAGGTCCGGTGAGCAGAAGGACTTGAGTTCCTGGATGTTGATGAATACACCATGAGTCGTTAATCATGAAGCATAAACCCCCGCCCTTCCTCTTCCCAGAGAGGTGTATTCAGACCCCTCTCAGACCCCTCAACTTTTCCTACATTTTGTTAAGTTACATCCTTATCCTAAAATTATAATTTTTCCTTATCAATCTACACACAATACCCCATAATGACACAGTGAAAACAGGTTTATAGATTTTTTTGCAAAAAAAACAAACAAACCTAAATACCATTTACAGAAGTATTCGGACCCTCTGCTATGAGACTTAAAATTGACCTCAGTTGCATCCTGTTTCCATTGATCATCTATGAGATGTTTCTACAACTTGATTGAAGTCCACCTGTGGTAAAGTCAATTGATTGGACATTATTTGGAAAGGCACAGACCTGTCTATATAAGGTCCCACAGTTGTCAGTGCATGTCAGAGCAAGAACCAAGCCACTAGGTCGAAGGAATTGTCCGTAGAGCTCCGAGACAGGATTGTGTCGAGGCACAGATCTGGGGAAGCGTACCAAAAAAAAAAATGCCTGCCGCATTGAAGGTCCCCAAGAAGACAGCGGCCTCCATCATTCTTAAATGGAAAAAGTTTGGAACCACCAAGACTTTTCCTAGAGCTAGCCACCTGGACAAACTGAGCAATCGGGAGAGAAGGGCTTCGGGTCTCTAGCCAGAGACCGGACTTGAACCTGATCAGACATCTCTGGAGAGACCTGAAAATAACTGTGCAGCGATGTTCCCCATCCAACGTGACAGAGCTTGAGAGCATCTGCAGAAAATAATGAGAGAAACTCCCCAAATACAGGTGTGCCAAGCTTGTAGTGTCATACCCAAGAAGACTTGAGGCTGTAATCGCTGCCAAAGGTGCTTCAACAATGTACTGAGTAAAGGGTCTGAATTCTTATGTAAATATATTATTTTTTATTTATAATAAATTAGCAAAAAAATCTAAACCTGTTCTTGCTTTGTCATTTTGGGGTATTGTGTGTAGATTGATGAGAGGGAAAAGTGTAATCAAAAGTCAAGGGGTCTGAGTACTCTCTGAAAGCACTGTAAGTGTTTGGATATGGTTCCTGAAAGGGCACAGAGGCAAAGAAGCACCAGGCAATTTTCCATTAGTGTCTCATTACAGACTTTTCAGTGCAATCAGGGTCTGTTCTAATGCAAAGTTAAAATCCTCAAGAGTCCTACACAGACCACCTGTGACACATAATCACTCAATGTGCCTCAAAGGGAATGCTCGTAATCACACAGGTGCACTTGAGATATCTAGGAGTTTTGTTAAATTAAATTAGTACTAAGTTGTAGTCATGCAGAAAATTAATTTCCCTTTGGAGAGACATTTCATTTTGACAATTCAACATAAAAATAAATTAACTGATCAATGGCCTTATGTAAGTCTGACTCTCAGATTCTCAAATTGTCTCAAGTCACGCCAGTACTCATCCCTGTCCTATTACAACTGATTACACAATCTGGTCTCAGAGCATTTAGTATAATTCTGCACGTAAATCCATGACACTCCATTTAGTATATATTTAGTTTCGTATGGTATCATTCATTTGTTGATGTCCATCACCCATTTTGTATATGTTACGAATTACAATTCTTACGTCACAAATTTGCAAAAGGGACTATGTTACAAATGTGCAAAATATACAATATGTTATGAATTTGCTAAAAGTATGTTATCTTATGAATTCTAGCTAGGTGGCTAACGTTAGCTAGGTTAGGGGTAGGGTTAAGTTTAGGAGTTAGGTTAAAGGGTTAAGGTTAGGGATAGGGTTAGCTAAAAGGGCTATGGTTAGGGGCATGGTTAGCTAACATGCTAAGTAGTTGCAAAGTAGCTAAAAAGTAGTAAGTTACTAATTAGCTAAAATGCTCAAGTTGTCCGTGATGAGATTCAAACTCGGAACCTTTGGGTTGCTAGACATTTGCGTTATACACGCACCCATCCATTCCAACTTAAGCAATCATCTGTCTTATGTACCCATACCAAACGTAACATATGATACAAATTTGTGTGCCCTGGATTTACATGTACTATGTTACATCTAGTCTATGAGACCAGGCTGGATTACATAGATCTAATACTCTAAGTACTGTTTGCTTACAAACATTTGAACCAGTCTTCAACTTAATATCGCTCATTCTTTGCAGATGGTATTGAAGCTGAATACTCCTTGCTCCTCTATGACGTCATGGCTACAGTCTCTGCCCCCTCCTCTCCCTCTGTCCTCCATCACCTCCCAGAGCTCAACTTCTCCTCCTGCCCCTGTCCATCCATCCAGACCCTGAATGCCACCACACTGCCACCCCTCATAAACCCTCCCTCCTTTGGATTGTCCTGTTTCACCATGACCCTGGGTGGCCTCTCCAACCTAAGTGCCCTGGGCATCCTGGCCAAGTCCTATGTACGCTTCAGACATCGGGCCAAAGCTCCGTTCCTGTTGTTAGTGGGGGCTCTACTGCTAACCGACCTGGCTGGTAATTTGATCCCTGGTGCCTTTGCCCTCCATCTGCACCTGGGTCAGAGTCGGAGGCACAGGGTGGCTGCAGGAATGCGTGACACCACCGAGCCTGCCGGGATGTTCTGCCAACTGTTCGGTGCCAGCTTGGTGTTCTTCGGCCTGTGCCCTCTATTACTGGGTAGTGCCATGGCCGTGGAGCGCTGTATGGGCATTACCCAGCCCCTCCTCCACTCTGCCCTGATCACGGTGGCCCACATGCGTCTGGCTGTCCTCCTGCTGTCCTCCCTAGTCCTGCTGCTTGCCGGGCTCCCCCTGGTGGACGTGGGTAGTTACACAACCCAGTTCCCTGGCACCTGGTGCTTTCTGACAGTCCACGGGCCGCTCTCCACGGCCGACGCCAGCCTGGCCCTCACCTTCTCCGGCCTGGGGCTCACGGCGCTCAGCCTCTCCCTGATTTGTAACACCCTGAGCGGGCTGGCTCTGCTGCAGGCCAGGCTCAGCTCCCAGGGCATCAGGACAAACACTACAGCAGCACCAGGACGATATGGAAGAACCTCCTCCTCTCCCCTACGCTCACTGGATGTAGAGATGATGGCCCAGTTGACAGTGATCACGATGGTGTCCTGTGTGTGCTGGAGCCCCTTTCTAGTGAGTAGCTAGAGCCTCCACTGACATTTGACCTTGTTTATACTGTAGATGGTTTAACATTGGTAGGCTGCATATTGTAGACAAGGCTTTTGCTTGTTTAAACACAGACACATAAGTGTTTCTAAAATTAATAGTAGGATACAACATATTCACCTCATTTATTCAGGCCTGTCTCATATACAGTGTGCCTTTCAATGACCCACAGTGGCTTTTATGTCCCTAACATAGTGGCTTTTCTGTCCACCATCACCAGATCTCCATCTCTCTGCTGGTGGGTCAGTTCTGCCGCGGCGGGCGAGGCTCCAGCCACACAGTACGTCAGTCAGAGAAGCTGGTTCTGTTGGGCCTCCGCATGGCCACCTGGAACCAGATCCTGGACCCCTGGGTCTACATCCTGCTCAGACGGGCTGTGCTGCGCAGGGTCTTCCGCGTCCTCCAGCCAGACTCCAGGTCCACCCTGACACAGAGCAGCTCCTGCACTACAGCCTCACGCAGACAGGAGATTGGACTACATTGAACCATGAATGTGTGTAAAGATATTCCCATTTGTGGATACACTCTCTGTGATGAACTGAGTGAAGAGAGAACTCAAAAACACCAAGTGAAACAGGTTTGAGATACTGCACATCGATGCATAGGCCTACAGTACAAGAATGTGGACATGTACTCATAGCAGAAGGGCAGTTGGCAGTCATGAGTTGGTCAACTCATAAACACATTAGAGATGTTTCACTTAGTTTAGTGACCTGTAAACACCTGCAAGCTTATCAGTCTCTAATTTGTACTACTGTATTTGTGTTGAAATGCTTCTAAACAGTAAAGAAGAGGCGAAGCGACAGGGTTTACTCCGTCCAAAATCTTTCCAAGAAAATATGACAACGAAGTGAGGAATTTTTGAATGGTCAATGCCAGTGTCAAATATGGTCAACAAAAAAATGTAATTGCTAATTTGCTACATGAGGCTTATTTGATCGAATATACGTTTTGTAATGGTTAGATTGTTACACGTGGTATTTCGGCAACTTTGGAAAAACAATATCTTTATATCAGTTATGCCTGTTGTTCACACGCTTTTTCTGCCCTCTCATTGGCTAGAATGGTTCCACCTGATCTCGCCTCCCGCACCTGCTTTCCATCTTTGAGGACATGTATTTCCATTGTGAGATCGACCACTTGACTATCTTGTCAATATAATAGATAATCTTTGTTGTAACCCACCAGACTGTTGTAATGTTTATGTTTACTTTAAATGGCCGCATGGAATTGCTTCATTGTGATTCAAAATAAACAGCTGCTCCTTGACAAAGTTTAATTTCAACATTTGTAGAACGAATTAGGCTACTGTAGAGGTCAAAACTATTTCACTCATAAGGAAAGTATAGCCTACCTGAGAGCCTCTGTATGACAAAGTAGAGAATAGATCAGGGCTTTGCATCACACACATATATCGTTTCAGTAGGATATCTGTATACAGTACACAGTATTTGTCTGAATGTGATTTAATAGTCTCAATATGTAGCAACACTTGCAATCATTGGTCAACTAGATGAAGTGAACCTGAAACAGGCGGGCCAAGAGGCAGATTCTCCTTCGTCATCATAACATCGGCCAATGGGATTGAGTCGGTAATTCGATGAGGAGCTAATGGCTGAATTCACAGAGAAAGGACGATACTATTTGGGCGGTGCTGTTGGGGGTCGTCGCAATGCAATAACATTCAATATGGGGTACATAGTACTGTGATTCTTATATTTCGGCTACTACAAATAGATAAGTATCCATTAACTGTCTAGTCATTCCATCATTTAGTGAATCTGTTTCGGAATTATTTAGATAGCGTAGGCTATGTATTTGATGTTAATAAATTGATGCATTGTTACAGGAGAGGCGTTGTTCTAATAGCAATTTGATGCGGTGACAGTTAAACTGTTGTAACATTTAGATACGTATCAATGTAGCAATATTTCAAATGATAAATGTTATCCTTGCAACGAACTCAACAGCGTGTGGTGGCGATTCTAATTTGTATACAAGCCTGGTAGTGGCTAAAGCGCTATTGAACGTTTTGAAGAATACTCGGTTACTAGGTGAAAGGTTAGGGACATCGCTCTCAAATAGTTCGTCGTCGGGTCGTGTATGATCATAGGTAAGAGACCAGGCCTACGCTCTGTAGGCAACGCTGCATTATATGATAACATTTTTGCACAGTGCACTTTAACTAGCCTGCCTAAAATAACAAATAAATCACGGTTCAAACACCAACTATACAGTATGTAATCCTATAAACCATGCTATAAGGTCGAGGCTACCTCGCATTTAATTTTAATTCATTACAAATATTTACATTTTCACTGTTGAAATTAGTCAAGTTAGGTAGTCATTTACAGTCAAGTTAGTCATTTTTATAAGAGAGACTGGTCCAAAAGCACTCTTACCTCTGTCCTCCACTGCCACGTGTTGTACACCCTCTATCCTTACCCCTCTGCCATTACATTTTAACACCATGCTGTAGGCCTGTTTCGCTCACTTATCCCACCCTTATAACCCTTTGAAACTCCTCTCCACTGCTAGGATGCGCAATGCAGCGAGTGCCTCTTTGTCTCTGGGATCGCTGGGTCTGCTGCGTCTCTTCGGGGTCCCCTGGTCCTGGAGCTTAGCAGCAGGCTTCGGGGTCTTTCTGGGCACAGGTGGTTGGAAGTACCTCTACATCGTAGTCCGTACTGCCAAAAGAGACCTAAAGTGAGTGCCTTTAATTTGTTAAGAATATGTAGTGTGCTTGCGTCAACTTCTACTACCATAAAAAACACATTTAGACTGCTGAAGCAGGCACACACATTTTCTTCAGGAAATGTACCTTTTTACTAGTTAGTCATCATCACTATAGGTAATGGTAAAATAGTAACATTCCCTCACTAATCTCCCTCTCTGTACTCCTTCCAGTGGCCTTTACGTGTTGTTACGAGTCAAGATAGCCTTGTGGCACCACCTACGGCTCAACAGCAATATCCCCTCCATCTTTGCCCAGACAGTGAAGCAGCACCCAAATAAACCCGCCCTCATCTACGATGCCACAGGAGAGACGTGGACCTTCACCCAGCTGGACCTGCTGTCTAACGCTGTGGCCCAATGGGCTCTGGCCCAGGGCTGGGCCCCGGGGGATGTGGTGGCCCTCTTCATGGAGAGCCGGCCCTTGCAGGTGGCCCTCTGGCTGGGCCTGGCCAAGGTAGGGGTGGAGGCAGCACTCATCAACTTCAACCTGCGGAGGGACGCTCTCCTGCACTGTGTTGGAGTGTCTGTGTCCAGAGGGATCGTTTTCGGAGCCGAGCTGGCTGGTGGTAGGTGGGATTCGGAAATGTGGGGTTTGGGGTAAAGGTCGACCGATTAATTGGAATGGCCAATTAATTAGGGCCGTTTTCATAACAATCGGTAATCAGCATTTTTGGACATGATCATGGCCGATTAAATTGCACTCCACGAGGAGACTGCGTTGCAGGCTGACTACTTTAATGCAAGTGCAGCAAGGAGCCAAGGTAAGGTGCTAGCTAGCATTAACTGTATCTTAGAAAAACAATGAATCTTAACATAATCACTAGTTAACTACACATAGTTGATGATATTACTAGTTTATCTAGCTTGTCCTGCGATGCATATAATTGATGCAGTGCCTGTTAATTTATCATTGAATCATAGCCTACTTCGCCAAACGGGTGATTTAACAATCGCATTTGCGAAAAAAGCACTGTCGTTGCACCAATGTGTACCTAACCATAAACATCAACGCCTTTCTTAAACTCAATGCACAAGTATATATTTTTAAACCTGCATATTTAGTTACTATTGCTTGCTAACATGAATGTGTTTTAGGGAAATTGTGTTACTTCTCTTGCGTTCTGTGCAACAGAGTCAGGGTATATGCAGCAGTTTGGGCCGCCTGGCTCGTAAACAGGAATATTTAGACTTATGGATGCCACCCGTTAGATAAAATACGGAACGGTTCTGTATTTCACTGAAAGAATAAACTTTTTTTTCCCGAAATGATAGTTTCCGGATTTGACCATATTAATTTTCCTAAGGCTCGTATTTCTGTGTGTTATTATGTTATTATCAAGTCTACGATTTGATATTTGATAGAGCAGTCTGACTGAGCGTTGGTAGGCAGCAGCAGGCTCGTAAGCATTCATTCAAACAGCTCTTTAGTGTGTTTGCCAGCAGCTCTTCGCAATGCTTCAAGCATTGCGCTGTTTATGGCTTCAAGCCTATCAACTTCCGAGATTAGGCTGGTGTAACCGATGTGAAATGGTTAGCGGGGTGCTCGCTAATAGCGTTTCAAACGTCACTCTCTCTGAGACTTAGAGTAGTTGTTCCCCTCTGCAAGGGCTGCGGCTTTTGTGGAGTGATGGGTAACGATGCTTCGAGGGTAGCTGTTGTCGATGTGTTCCTGGTTCGAGCCCAGGTAGGAGCGAGGAAAGGGACACTGGCAATACTAAAGTGCCTATAAGAACATCCAATAGTCAGGTATATGAAATACAAATGGTATAGAGATAAATCGTCCTATAATTCCTATAATAACTACAACCTAAAACTTCTTACCTGGGAATATTGAAGACTCGTGTTAAAAGGAACCACCAGCTTTCATTTGTTCTCATGTTCTGAGCAAAGAACTTAAACGTTAGATTTTTTTTACATGGCACATATTGCACTTTTACTTTCTTCTCCAACACTTTGTTTTTGCATTATTTAAACCAAATTGAACATGTTTCATTATTTATTTGAGGCTAAATTGATTTGATTTATTATATAATGTTAAAATAAGTGTTCATTCAGTATTGTTGTAATTGTCATTATTACAAATAAATAAAAAAATCTGGCGAATCAGTCAATGCAGGTTTCTTCTTGCAAGCATTCCAAAGATAATTTCCAATATTCTGATGGCCTGTTGCAATATTCCATCTCAGAATTCTGTCTCTGTACATCTGGGTGGACCACCTGTCTGGCAACAGTCTTGCGTCTGCTTCTCCAGACATCTAACTATCATTATAAAGCGTTCCAACTATTTTTTTTCCTGCTGGTCTGTTGCAATATTCCATCTCAGAATTCTGTCTGTTGATTCTGTCCGGGTGGGTCGACATTCTGTCTGGCAGCAGTGTTCCGTCTGCTTATGTCAGTATTCTGTATTGCTTTCTGTTTGTCTGGGTCAACAGTGATGTTCTGTCTGCTCATTTGTTTTGTTGCACTTTTATTGTCAACATACTATGCATAATACATCAGTACACAATCTTTCTTGTAATTATGATTTGTCTCTTCCCTTGACCAGGTAGTTAATCGATAACTACCTTTTCAATTCTGTATTCACTCTCCCAGTGAAAGTCCCCTTCTGAAATATCCTGTGGCTCACTCCTCTACTCTCCGTCTTCTCTCTGTCTTCTATCCCTCTCTCTCCCTATTCCTCTTCTATTCCTATTCTATCCCTCTCGCTCCCGTCATCTTTCTCCCCCTTTCTCTCTGCCTTTATCTCTCTGCCTCTTTCCTCTATTTCTCGCACTCCTATCTCTCCCTCCTCTCTTTCTTTGTCTCCTCAGCCATGTTGGAGGTGAGTTCATCCCTGAGCCCGTCGATGGTGCGGTTTTGTACAGGAGAGCTCAGTGTAGACTGTCTGGCCTCCCTGTCTGCCCAGAATCTGGACTATATCCTGGCCTCGGCCCCTACACTGCCCCCTCCTTCCTGCATCCCACCCAAGAGCTTCAATGGTGAGTGTCCTCCTTCCCCTCACATTATATTCTTCATCCAGTCTCCTATAACTTACAGATACCTGTGGCTGGACACTTATTTTGAAGCATTTCAGAATGTAATATTGTGTATAACACCATAATACTACACACTACTATGCTCTCTTGCTGCCAAGGTAACATACCTCACAATCTCTGGCCAGTCTCCAACAAGATCTCGCCATATGTATCTCGCCATATGTAAAACAGTTTAGCTAGAGTCCACAACTATCAGCTAATACCCATCTCACATTGACAGCTTAGTAGTTCAGAGCTGATGGGTAAAATGTGGCCACAAGAAAAAAAATGGATCTGTATGCATGGAGTGTTTTCCACATGAATATTCCACTCTCATCCTCACTTTTTCAAGTGAAATAAAACAGTTCAGTCACTTTTCATTGTCACTCACTGTCTCGCTCAGACAAAGAGCTGTAATTACCAAGACTAAATTGGAAGCTCTTTCCCTAAGATGATTGATCTATCCCAATTTCCTGGTGATTTTGTATTCTACTCAGTCCTGGATATTTTTTGATATGCGTGTCACAGATTCAGTCTAGGGCAGATGTGGCTTTGATTGACAGCTCCAGGTGTCAGCTGAGCTTTGAGTAAATAATGTGTTGTTGGTATGAACTTATCTCCAGGGCAAATTAACTTCTCCTCACATACCCTCAGCCAATTCCATGTACTTGATTTATTCCAGTTCTAGCGTACCTGATTTAACCTGTCAACTAATCATCAAGCCCTTGATTAGATATATCAGGCCTCCTGAGTGGTGCAGCAGTCTAAGGCACTGCATTGCTAGCGTCCCACCTGGCCAACATCCAGTGAGATTGCAGAGAGCCAAATTCAAATACAGAAATACTCATTATAAAAATTCAGAAAAGATACAACTATTTTACATAGGTTTAAAGATTAACTTCTTGTGAATCCAACCACTGTGTCAGATTTCAAAAATGCTTTACGGCGAAAGCATACTTTACAATTATTTGAGAACATAGCCCAGCAGACAAATCATTACAAACAGTAACCAGCCAAGTAGAAGAGTTACACAAGTCAGAAATGGAGAGAAAATTAATAACTTACCTTTGATGATCTTCATATGTTTGCACTCAGAAGACATTCATTTATGCAATAAATGTTCCTTTTGTTCGATAAAGTCTCTCTTTATATCCGAAAACCTCAGTTTGTTCGCTTTTTCTTCATTAATCCACAGGCTCAAACGCAGTCACAACAGGCAGACAAAAAAAATCTAAATTGTCAAACAATGTTTATATTCAATCCTCAGGTGGTTTTTAGCCTAAATAATCAATAATATTTCAACCGGACAATAATGTCGTCAATATAAAAGGTTAACAAGAAAGGCACTCTCTCGGTCGCACGCATGAAAAAGCTCTGTGACACGGCAGGGTCCACTCATTGACTGCTCTTACTCCCTCATTTTTCAGAATACAAGCCTGAAACAATTTCTAAAGACTGTTGACATCTAGGCATAGGAACTGCAATTTGAGTCCTAAGTCAATGGATACTGTAATGACAGTGAATAGAAAAATACAACAACAACAAAAAATCTTACTTCCTGAATGGATTTTTATCAGGTTTTCACCTGCCAAATCAGTTCTGTTATGCTCACAGGCATTATTTTTTCAGTTTTGGAAACTAGAGTGTTGTCTATCCAAATCTACTAATTATATGCATATCCTATCTTATGGGCCTAAGTAGAAGGCAGTTTAATTTGGGCATGCTTTTCATCCAAAATTCCAAATGCTGCCCCCTACCCTAGAGAAGTTAACTTGGATCAAATGTTTCGGGTAGCCTTCCACAAGCTTCCCACATTAAGTTGTTCCCATTCCCCCTGACAGAGCTGGTGTAACTGAGTCAGGTTTGTAGGCCTCCTTGCTTGCACACGCTTTTTCAGTTCTGCCCACAAATTTTCTAAAGGATTTAGGTCAGGGCTTTGTGATGGCCACTCCAATATCTTGACTTTGTTGTCCTTAAGCCATTTTGCCACAACTTTGGAAGTATGCTTGGGGTCATTGTCCATTTGGAAGACCCATTTGCGACCAAGCTTTAACTTCCTGACTGATGTCTTGAGATGTTGCTTCAATATATCCACATAATTTTCCTACCTCATGATGCCATCAATTTTGTGAAGTGCACCAGTCCCTCCTGCAGAAAAGCACCCCCACAACATGATGCTGCCACCCCTGTGCTTCACGGTTGGGATGGTGTTCTTCGGGTTGCAAGCCTCCCGCTTTTTCCTCCAAACATAACGATGGTCATTATGGCCCAAAAATTATATATTTGTTTCATCAGACCAGAGGACAGCCCAGGGGCTTTTTTATGGCGGTTTTGGAGCCGTGGCTTCTTTCTTGCTGAGCGGCCTTTCAGGTTATGTTGATATAGGACTCGTTTTACAGTGGATACAGTGGATATCCAGCATCTTCACAAGGTCCTTTGCTGTTGTTCTGGGATTGATTTGCACTTTTCGCACCAAAGTACGTTCATCTCTAGGAGACAGAATGCATCTTTTTGTGGTACGCCGGCTGCGTGGTCCCATGGTGTTTATACTTGCGTACTATTGTTTGTACAGATGAACGTAGTACCTTCAGGTGTTTGGAAATTGCTCCCAAGGATGAACCAGACTTGTGGAGGTCTACTATTTTTTTTCTGATTCCTTGGCTG
Organism: Oncorhynchus tshawytscha; assembly: GCF_018296145.1. Lineage (NCBI taxonomy): Eukaryota > Metazoa > Chordata > Actinopteri > Salmoniformes > Salmonidae > Oncorhynchus > Oncorhynchus tshawytscha. Next base: position 84,293 of record NW_024609614.1, on the reverse strand, counting down.
ATTTATTTTTATTTTCCCATGATGTCAAGCAAAGAGGCACTGAGTTTGAAGGTAGGCCTTGAAATACATCCACAGGTACACCTCCAATTGACTCAAGTTATGTCAGTTAGCCCATCAGTTAGCCCATCAGAAGCTTCTAAAGCCATGACAATTTTCTGGAATTTTCCAAGCTGTTTAAAGACACAGTCAACTTTAGTGTATGTAAACTTCTGACCCACTGAAATTGTGATACAATGAAATAATTTGACTGTTAACAATTGTTAAAAAAATTACTTGTTTGTTAACAAGAAATGTGTGGAGTGGTTGAAAACGAGTTTTAATGACTCCAACCTAAGTGTATGTAAACTTCCGACTTCAACTGTATATATTTATTTATTTTTATCAGGTGTGCTAGAACGGGAATAGATTGAATAAGTGGACCAGGCTGGGAGTACTCGAGGAGAAGTTTGGGAACTTTCTCTAGGGTATTGCTTAGTCAGTCTCAGGTGTATCAGTGGGCAGTCCCAGTCAGTCAATTGGCCACCCCGAGAGTATTCTGGAGATGCCAGGATTTTGCTAAATATCTGGGGTCTCTGTGCTCTCATTTAGGACAGTGTGAGTGGGGGTCCGCATCTTGGTTTGCATGGGTACCAGTTACCACTTGTCTCTCTGTGGTTGTGAGTATCAGTCTCACTGTTGTAAATAGAATGTGTTGTTTCAGTCATGTTATTTAACCTTCCCTTCCTCTCTTCATCCTCCCCTGCTTCCCTCTTCCCTCCCTTCCTTTTATCCTTCCTCCACCCTCCCATTTCCCCCCCCCTCTCCTTCTCTTCACCCTTTCCTCTCTCCATCCTCCCCCACAACCACCAACCCCAACAGATCGTCTGTTCTATATATACACCTCAGGCACCACAGGACTCCCGAAAGCTGCCATAGTGGTGCACAGTCGGTGAGTCTCTCAGTCTCAGCATCCTAATATCCAGCAGCGATACACTTGTCTGGTGTATTTCTGCGTATAGTAATTCCCAATGCTATAGCATAGCTTAGCACCCACTGCATTCATGTATTTGATTATTGAATCCTTTTTGTGTTGTTCTATCTTCAGGTATTACCGTATCGCTGCTTTTGGCTACCATGCTTTCCGCATGCGCCAGGATGACATCATCTACGACTGCCTTCCCCTCTACCACTCTGCAGGTGTGTGTCTTCTCTTCATCCATCTCTCCTGTCCCATCACCTTCCACTGTCTTTCAGGAGTCATTTGGTTTGGTCTGACAGTGTGGTCCTGATTCTCCTCCCCAACCTGTCACCCTCACTGGCTGTCCAATGTTCCTTTCCTTTACAGGTAATATCATGGGTGTAGGCCAGTGTCTCATCAATGGACTCACTGTGGTGGTGAAGAAGAAATTCTCAGCCAGTCGCTTCTGGGAAGATTGCATCAAGCACAACTGCACTGTAAGTAGAAAAAAGCTTATGTATCCTTTTATATGAGCATAGGAAGAACATCTAACTCTTGAGTGGTCGATGTGCAGCTATAAGATTTTTGATTGAAACCCGCATTGAATTTAAATCTGATGTCTACGCTGTTCCCCATCCGTCCACTAGGTGGTGCAGTACATAGGGGAGATCTGTCGCTACCTGCTGTCCCAGCCGGTGCGGCCATCTGAGAAGGGTCACCGGGTTCGCCTGGCGGTGGGGAATGGGCTGCGCCCTAGCGTCTGGGAGGCCTTCACCGAGCGCTTTGGGGTGGCCCAGGTTGGTGAGTTCTACGGAGCCACTGAATGCAACTGTAGCATCGCCAACATGGACGGCAAGGTAGGGGTCATGGGTAATGTTGTTAACTGCCTTAATCAACAAGTATGTCAATAATAGAGAGCAATATATTTTGCTAAAAACGACAACTTTTATAGAGCCACAATACAATGCTGTGTACCTCAATGATCTATTCTTGGGCCATTATTATTTCTTATTTACATTACGTTTACATAAAAGGCTCTTCCTGTGGTATCAAATACTTTTTATGTCTTCTCCACTGACAAGGTGGGAGCTTGTGGGTTTAACAGCCGCATCCTGCCCAATGTGTACCCAATCTGCCTCATGAAAGTGGATGAGGAGACCACAGAGCTGGTGAGGGACAGGCACGGCCTGTGTGTGCCCTGCCGTCCTGGTAAGTAAATGGGCACCAATATCGATAAATATAGGACTTTTACAAATGCTAACCTGGGTAACTGTAAAGCATGTTGTGAAAAATGTATGTAAAAAGGGATTCATAACGACACTTAGATAGATTGACCTCTCCATGTACGACTCCTCTCTTCAGGGGAGCCAGGGCTGCTGGTGGGAAGGATCAACCAACAGGATCCACTACGGAGGTTTGATGGCTACGCCAACCAGGATGCCACCAGGAAGAAGATTGCCAACAACGTCTTCAAGAAAAATGACTCGGCATATCTGTCAGGTAAACCCACAGGCTCTTGTGTGATTAAACAATAATTGTCGATTTAATGTTTATTTCGATTACCATACTTGGAATTAATGCTATTATATCAGTCATTATCTTTTTATTATTTTTACCACAATGTGATTTGTCATCAACTCACCTCTCTGCCTCCTCCCAGGGGATGTGTTGGTGATGGATGAGCTAGGCTACATGTACTTCCGGGACCGCAGTGGAGACACGTTCCGCTGGAGAGGAGAGAACGTCTCCACCACCGAGGTGGAGGGAACACTGAGTGGTCTGCTGGGCCAGGCCGATGTGGCTGTGTATGGGGTATCTGTACCAGGTGAGATGAAGTTCACATTATGTGCACCATGTTACATGTATGATAGTGACAGGAGTTGAAACCAGGAGTTACTCCACTTAAAGGCCCAGTGCAGTCAAAATTCTGTTTTTCCTGTGTTTTGTATCATTGTACAGCTGATGAAACCAGTGCTATTTCCTGATAGTTGCTGGTTGAAAATATAATCTACACAGGAACTTCTAATCAGCAGGTTTTGCATGGGTGGAGTTTCGGCTTGCCTGGTGACATCACCAGGTGGTAATTCTAGTTAATCGACCAATAAGAGTTCCAAACCTCTCTGCCAGTAACAGCTAGTTTTCAGTTGTCTCCTCTACACTCAAACCACTCCCAGGCAAAATTCTTGCTTGAGAAATTGTTTTTTGCTATAAAAAAAAGAAGCAATTTGTTTATTTTTTAAAATTTTAATGGAAAAATATCACTATTGTTATTAATTGTTACCCAGAAATGATTTGATATTGATGTAAGAACAGCTGAATTGGGCCTTTTAAATGTTGATTTGACAGCATTGTCCCTGTTAAATAAATGTTAAAATCGACCAGTCTACCGGGAGGTTGAGTGATTAGGAAGACTTGTCTTTGGCCCTTTGCAGCATGGTGTTGTGAAAAGCCTGGCGTGTTGTTTGTCTCCCCGTAGATGTGGAAGGGAAGGCAGGGATGGCTTCCATCGCAGACCCAACAGGGACATTTGACTGTGATGCGTTCCTGCGAGAGGTCCAACAGGCCCTGCCCCCTTACGCCCGTCCCGTGTTCCTACGCATCTCCCCACAAGTAGACACCACAGGTGATTGGACTGGACACAAGGCTAATTCTAATGTGAAATATCCATCAATTGTATTTTTTATAAGGCCTTGCAGGAAGCGTCTAATGCTCATTCCAAGAAATAATCAAATATATTAATGACCTATTTTCTTTGTTTCCCTCCTCCTAGGTACCTTTAAAATCCAGAAGACCCGGTTGCAGAGGGAGGGATACGATCCGCGCTTATCAACCGACCAGATTTACTTTTTGAACTCCAGAGCAGGGCGTTATGAGGCTGTGAATGAGGAGCTACACAGTGCTATAGTGGAGGGTAGAATGGCTCTTTGAGATGATGGACTATTTTAAGCTGGGTTTACACAACACGTTTATGAGACTGCTTTGAGCCACAGCTTGTTGTAGCTACGTTAAATCTAATCGCATAACTGTTTTCGCGAGACACGGTGGTATGGACAATCCTCACGACCAAGAGGAATCTTGTAGTGTGTGAACCCTATCTGTGCCACATGGTTTAGCGTGTGAGCCCTGTCTGTGCCACATGGTTTAGTGTGTGAGCCCTGTCTGTGACACATGGTTTAGTGTGTGAGCCCTGTCTGTGACACATGGTTTAGTGTGAGCCCTGTCTGTGACACATGGTTTAGTGTGTGAGCCCTGTCTGTGACACATGGTTTAGTGTGTGAGCCCTGTCTGTGACACATGGTTTAGTGTGTGAGCCCTGTCTGTGACACATGGTTTAGTGTGTGAGCCCTGTCTGTGACACATGGTTTAGTGTGTGAGCCCTGTCTGTGACACATGGTTTAGTGTGTGAGCCCTGTCTGTGACACATGGTTTAGTGTGTGAGCCCTGTCTGTGACACATGGTTTAGTGTGTGAGCCCTGTCTGTGACACATGGTTTAGTGTGTGAGCCCTGTCTGTGACACATGGTTTAGTGTGTGAGCCCTGTCTGTGACACATGGTTTAGTGTGAGCCCTGTCTGTGACACATGGTTTAGTGTGTGAGCCCTGTCTGTGACACATGGTTTAGTGTGTGAGCCCTGTCTGTGACACATGGTTTAGTGTGTGAGCCCTGTCTGTGACACATGGTTTAGTGTGTGAGCCCTGTCTGTGACACATGGTTTAGTGTGTGAGCCCTGTCTGTGACACATGGTTTAGTGTGTGAGCCCTGTCTGTGACACATGGTTTAGTGTGTGAGCCCTGTCTGTGACACATGGTTTAGTGTGTGAGCCCTGTCTGTGACACATGGTTTAGTGTGTGAGCCCTGTCTGTGACACATGGTTTAGTGTGTGAGCCCTGTCTGTGACACATGGTTTAGTGTGTGAGCCCTGTCTGTGACACATGGTGTAGTGTGTGAGCCCTGTCTGTGACACATGGTTTAGTGTGTGAGCCCTGTCTGTGACACATGGTGTAGTGTGTGAGCCCTGTCTGTGACACATGGTTTAGTGTGTGAGCCCTGTCTGTGACACATTGGTTTAGTGTGGCACCACTACGTTGGCAAGACAACAAAATACTACAGGAAAGACGGTCGTTTAGTGCGAGAGGCTCAGCCATGTTAGGATTATGAAAGTCATGTAGTGGACACCGGCTTTAGGAAAGTGACTGTCAAGGTGTCAGATACTGGAGACATGATATGACGTGATATGCTGGAGTGGAAAAGCCTGATCATGCCGTTATAATGCATTGTAAGACTTGTCATAAGCATGCATGACCCCTTATAATGTCTTATCAACTTATAATGATCCTGTCTCAACTTGATATGTTCATACGTTGTGAAAAATAACATTGTATTATAAAGACTCATCTGTGCTTAGAACACGTTATAAAGCAGTACACCTGCAGGCTTTAAGTAGTGTTATTGCTGAAGTCTCCATGTATTAGTGTTGCTCCCTGGATCTAGTCTAGATCAGGGGACTGAAGGGCTACTGATCAATCAGGGAAACCTTAGTACTGTTACAAAACCATGTTTTAACACAATCAATAACGTCCAAGGACAAGGTTGGATGAGGGCTTTTTCCCCCTTTTGTATTTCTTCATTTGTGTTGTTTCTTAGTTTAGCCAAATGAAAACGTTCAAGCCTTCAACACTACAATGCACATAGAGCAGAGCATGTTTTCACATGAAACCAGGATGTCTGTTACAATGACAGCATTTGTCTGTTTGTTACTATGAGAGTGTAAAGGAAATGAGAGCTGGGACTGAATATACCACAGTCGTTGAGATACCAGTCTCTTGAAGATTGTGTTCCAGGCTATTTGCTCCCAACCTTGTAATAGTAGTGTGCCACCATGTAAAGAACGAAATACTGAACAGATTTTTAGCAATACTTGAGTGTCCATGTTGGATGAGGTGTTGCTACCTGTGTGTTAGTAGTATAATAGACCATGCCACAGCTGAACATGCCTCTTATTCCGAACACTAACTGTAGGAGTTTCGATTGCGAGATGACATTTTTTTAATGTAAAACTTAACCCGATTACGTAACATGTTTGAAGTAATGGATGATATGCACTGACTGACCACTCAGGTTCACACACATTGATATTATGTGCCTTGTGGGAACCCTGTGGAAGCCCTGTGTGTCCTGGAACTATTGGGGTTTTATGCTTAACCTGACTAGGGAACTCCAATACATAAGAACATTATTTAAACAATATCTTCAAAATCTGTCAATTAGTCAGCGATCATGGTTGCCCTATTATTATGTAATAAAGCAATTTCTCAGAGTAATATTGTAGATCGAATTGATTGGGAACATTATTCTAGGTCTCCATTGTCATACATTTGTTTAGGTGTAACTCAAAATAAAGGTTTGTAAAAGACACCTGTGTTGTAAGGGCTCTGGCATTCTAGGACCAAGTTGTACCTTTTTAGGGCTGCTAACTAGTTTCAGGTCTACCTATTTCAAGACTTGCTACCTTTCAAGTCAACATGTACACTGACTGTCCAAAACAATAGGAACACCTACTCTTTCCATGACATACACTGACTGTCCAAAACAATAGGAACACCTACTATTTCCATGACATACACTGACTGTCCAAAACAATAGGAACACCTACTCTTTCCATGACATACACTGACTGTCCAAAACAATAGGAACACCTACTCTTTCCATGACATACACTGACTGTCCAAAACAATAGGAACACCTACTATTTCCATGACATACACTGACTGTCCAAAACAATAGGAACACCTACTCTTTCCATGACATACACTGACTGTCCAAAACAATAGGAACACCTACTATTTCCATGACATACACTGACTGTCCAAAACAATAGGAACACCTACTCTTTCCATGACATACACTGACTGTCCAAAACAATAGGAACACCTACTATTTCCATGACATACACTGACTGTCCAAAACAATAGGAACACCTACTCTTTCCATGACATACACTGACTGTCCAAAACAATAGGAACACCTACTATTTCCATGACATACACTGACTGTCCAAAACAATAGGAACACCTACTCTTTCCATGACATACACTGACTGTCCAAAACAATAGGAACACCTACTATTTCCATGACATACACTGACTGTCCAAAACAATAGTCTTTCCATGACATACACTGACTGTCAAAACAATAGGAACACCTACTATTTCCATGACATACACTTCTGTCCAAAACAATAGGAACACCTACTCTTTCCATGACATACACTGACTGTCCAAAACAATAGGAACACCTACTCTTTCCATGACATACAATGACTGTCCAAAACAATAGGAACACCTACTCTTTCCATGACACAGTGACCATCCAAAACAATAGGAACACCTACTCTTTCCATGACATACACTGACCCTCCAAAACAATAGGAACACCTACTCTTTCCATGACATACACTGACCCTCCAAAACAATAGGAACACCTACTCTTTCCATGACATACAATGACTGTCCAAAACAATAGGAACACCTACTCTTTCCATGACATACACTGACCCTCCAAAACAATAGGAACACCTACTCTTTCCATGACATACACTGACCCTCCAAAACAATAGGAACACCTACTATTTCCATGACATACACTGACTGTCCAAAACAATAGGAACACCTACTATTTCCATGACATACACTGACTGTCCAAAACAATAGGAACACCTACTATTTCCATGACATACACTGACTGTCCAAAACAATAGGAACACCTACTCTTTCCATGACATACACTGACTGTCCAAAACAATAGGAACACCTACTCTTTCCATGACATACACTGACTGTCCAAAACAATAGGAACACCTACTCTTTCCATGACATACACTGACCAGGTGAAAGCTATGATGCCTTATTTAAATCACTTGTTAAATCTACTTCAATCAGTGTAGATGAAGGGGAAGAGATGGGTTAAAGAAAGACTTTTATGCCTTGAGACAAATGTGTATATGTGCTATTCAGAGAGTGAATGGGTAATATAAATGGAGTATGGTAGTAGATGCCAGTGGCACCGGTTTGAGTGTGTTTAGAACTGCTGCTGGGTGTTTCAAAGGATATCCAGCCAACCTGACAGAGCTGTGGGAAGCATTGGAGTCAACATGAGCCAGCATCCCTGTGGAATGTGTTTGACACCGTGTAGAGTCCATGCCCTGACGAATTGAGGCTGTTCTGAGGACAAAAGGGGTGCAACTCAATATTAGGAAGTTGTTCCTAATGTTTGGTATACTCAGTGTATATCATCTGTAGACACATAATACTCACAAACATAAGACCATTACATGCTTTATTCCAGACTGTCCCAAGTGATCAGCCTTCATCATCTAGGACTAGGTAGTAAACTCAACTGGATCTGTAAGTAATTGAGCCTCCACTGCTTGTTAGTAATGAACCCCCATGGAGCCCTCTAGAGCACCACAGCAGCAGACAGCCTGACGGGCAGCAGTCTCAGTGGGTGTTCCTTACAGGCAGTGCAGAAGTAAGGAAACACCCGGGGTGAGATGAGGTCTGTAAACGTATAGAGGGGCATCCTCTCCCGGGGGTCAAAGAAGGTCACCTTGCCCCTGTCCATGTCCAACACCACCCTGATGACCTGTGGCTCCTTCCTCATCATGGTCAAGGGCGCCCACGGTGCCGTGCACGCCTTGTGCTCGCCGTTGCGGAATCGTATAGTCCAGAAGCCCTCGGCTGGCGTCAGCACGTGCTTGCCCTTCCTGTTGATGGACTCGCTGGCCACGCCTACCACCCAGTATGTGTTAGCCTTTACCTCTACCTCCCAGCTGTGGCGGCCAGAGCAGAACCCCTCAGAGCCCAGTAACTCAGCACTGATGTCAAACCTCTCGGGGTTGTTTGGGAGCTTGAAGACCTGGGAGCAGCACTGGACCACAGTCAGATCCTCAGACAGGATGAAGCAGCTAGCGGCTGTGTTGGGGTCCAGAGTCACAGGAGCTGGGGAGAGAGGGGAAGATATGAGCCTCAAATGGAAGACAGAGATGATAGAAAGAGCAGAACTGAGATTAAATTAAATATATAGAATAACTTTATTTCCTGTGAGGAAACAGTACTGTCACTTCTACCGACTCATATTTGATTAATACTCACTATATTGAATGATGCTCTTCATCTTGTCCCAGATGTTGAACTTTACAGAACCCAGGTGCTTTGCCACATCAATCAGAGTTCCAGGAATCATCTTTGGATCCAGCGGCATATGCCAGGTTCTGGAATGACGACATTCAGTGATGAATCAAATCCTGTCTATTATACCAGCGAAAATATATCTTCTTTTACCATGAAATTAATGTATGATTGATTGTATCATATGTATTGCTATTTTGTGTCAAAGTAAAGTTCATTTTAACATGATGATCTGTTTTTATTAAAGGTAGTCTCAGTGAAATTACATTGCCAGGAGCAGCACTGCAGATATTGCGATGAGCGAGATGCAAGACTTTCACACAGTCATACGCAGTATCTATATGTGCATGGGTTCGCTTCATGCTGCTAGAGCGTGGTAGGTACCAAAACAGCTAAGAAGTATAGCCTCGCGCTTCAACGCTCTTAGTTGTTGTATGCTGTTTACTTTGTGCACCTGCTTCATATCGCTGAGTCTACCTTTAAAAGCTCTATTCAATCAGTTACTCTTAAACCGACATCCGCATAGCTGTTGTTTTGACGGTGTTGGAGGTGGAACTGTGTTAGAGCTGTCAAATACACAAGCGGCTCCTGGCATTACACCTAAAGTGGACATTGCTATTGGCTGCACGGAGTTGCCTTGTTTACAATTTTGAATACTGGAGTTTGAGATGTAATCTACACCTCAATTAGGCTGATACAAATCCTCATTATTTAGTTTTATGATTTTCTATTTGAGTGTCATTATTTCTATATTGCCTAAACTTTCTCATTTTAAACTTTCAACGTGAGTGGGAGGGGTGTGGCTTTGTGACTATAAGCAAGAGCATCTGCTCACCATTTTGACAGCTCCTACACAGTTACACCTTCGATACCGCCAAAACATCAGCAATGCAGGTGTCGCCTATCACTGGTTAAAGATTGATCTGATTGATTCTAGGCCTAAGTTAAGAAGATAATTGAATCTGAAACACACATTAGCCTTAGATGTGTCTGCCACATTCACTAGCTAGATGACTGTTTTCAGTAGTATATTATGGGCACATGATAGTGAGGCAGTATGGGTCTCTGTCTATTTTTGTATTTTGCCTCTGTTAGCTCATGACATCAACCCGTGGGTCAAATGAATGGCTATTCCTGACTCCACTTACCTCTTGATGATATCCTTGTAGTTCTGAAAAGCAAGTAAATGTATCACTTTTAGATGGACAGCTACAATATTCCACATGCATATTATGTTTCTATATTTTAGTATTTATTTTGCTTTGGGAATTCCCTTTGTACTGTAAGTAGGGTTTAACTTCATACTGTGTATACCTGTAAGAATGGGATGTCCTGAGACCTCATCTCTTGCTCTACGGTTCTGATGGTGTTTGAGAGGGACGTCAGTTCGTTGGACATCTCCTCAATCTTCTCCTTTAGAAGCAGACTCTTCTGATCCTCCTCTGCCTTCAGAGCATTCAATCTGGCTGCCTCCTCATCTCTCAGGAACTGGCGAAGGGTTTCAAACTCATCCTTTATCTGCCTTTCAGTATGCTCAACCTGGTTCTGGAATTAGACATGTTTAGACATGAAAGACCTGAAACCCTCAATGAACCCAGGTTACATTACTGATGATGGGTTCCATGAGCATTAGAAGATGTATTGATCCAGAAAGGACACCATCAAAATCTTTCTAAAGTGCTAGAAATACAATACCCCACCTTGATGTGCTCTGCCGTTTGATCACAGACGACCATAGCCTTCTTGAACAGCTGCAGCTTCTCCTTCAATGGGGTCAATGCAGTTTTGAGTTCCTCCTGGAATGTAAAGGCAAGATATTTACACTTTAACACATACTACAGGGTCAGGCTGGCCATAAGCCAGGCTGTCAACAGCACAATGTGTTGCTTTCAACTGACAGGTACCTCTGCATCGCAGCCCCATCACAGAATTCAGCTGCATGTGTAAAGGTTCTCAATACCTCCTTGACTGGAAGATCCAGATCAATTGATAGCTGGACCTAGCTAATGCAACGGCAACATTAACAGAGTCTGGATCATGTGACTAAGTGACAGCGAGGGTGGAGACGATGATGAAACAAAGACTACACACAGATTCAGAAAGTCAACGTTCCAGAGCAATGTATAGAAAGTTTGGACATGGAGTTTTCTGCATTGAGGTACACTGAAGCTCATGATCCATGCTCTGTTGATGTTGTCTTTGAGAATTCAATTCTAACATTAAAATGTTTATTGTTCCTAGAACAGGGTCAAAGACAGCTGGTTGGCCAGGGGAGGAGGGGAACGTAGAGGGGTACACTTGAGAGACCTGGGATCTGGTTTCATTCCTCCCAGGGGCCCAAGCATCGACCAACCCAACATATGAATGTATTAATAGAATGATCAACTTTTCCAAACCCCCCTGTTAACCATCCCACTGTGTCAAAGATGGTTTCTATAACACACACGTTTTTACAAAACAAAACTGTCAAACAAAAACCAAAAAAGTTATATATTCCTTTTCATGATGAAAGAAGTGCTGCTGGTTTAGTAACTTGTGAAAGTTTTGAGCGTTATTTGACAATGCGGGCAGTAAAGGATGGCAGCTGGAGGTTAGATGAGACTGAACATACAGATGAAAGTTAGTTTCCCTCTGACAAGCAAAGTTAAGAGCGAGGGTATGGATGATGAGTGACACATTCAGTGACAGCACAGTGAAGACAACCAAGGTTGTGTTCGCCTACCTTACAGTCGTGTGCACCTTCCCCAATGGGGTAGAGCCTGTGCCCCTTGTGTACCGCCGATGTCTGGCACGCAACACAGATGGGCTGCAGATCGTCCAGACAGAAGAGTGAGAGTGTCTGTCCATGTTCCTTACACCCCATAGGGTTATTCCTGCTGCTCATCTCCTTCCTGAAGGACTCGCAGGTCTTCTCCAGAATGGTGTTTACCACAATCTCATTCATGGAGGAACGTCTGCAGCATAGAGGGCAGAAGTGGCAGTCCTCCTCACTGTCCTGGGTACTCCAGCTGTCTTGAAGGCATGTTTTACAGAACCTGTGTCTGCAGGAGAGCACAACGGGCTGGTTGAAGATAATTCCACAGAGGGGGCAGGAGAGATTGTCTTCGCGGTGCCTGGACATCATTCTGCCTGTCAGGTTTTTAAAACAGGGCTGGAGCAGCAGCAGGGTCAGATAAGGTTACTATGCTCCTCCCACCGCTGTTGCCAGGGTTCTCTGGGGTCTACCTCAGTTAAACTTTAATGCTTAAAGGAAATGAATATGTCCATAGGGCTTCCATCTGCTTGAGTAGTGGATATGCAAATAAACACCTCCCACTGCATGATAAATCACAGCTATCCACCAGATATCTTTTAAGGAAGACCAGAGAGTGAGTGATAGTCCCATTTCATTGACTCAGTGTTCTGAGATCAGTGTTGTTGGAAAGAGTGGAGATTGGCACGTCAGAGTGATGATGCAAGGGGGTCTGACTTATACAGCCAATAACATTTTGATGAGGGTGATGCAATAATCATTTGATCATTTAATAAGTCACAAGACTGGTGGAGCCAGTGTATTCCATAAGAATGATATGGTCCATCTGGGATCTCTGGGAAGAAACACAATAACCAAGAAAAGATGGAAAGAGGGTGAGTATTAATAGAAGGAGAGAATGTATTAGGTGGGAGGGAGGAGGGTAAGAAAATACCCCTCCACTGACCCCTGCAAAGTTTTCCACAGTCCAACTTAGCCTTGACTAAGTGCTGGGTCTAACATTTGACAAATCCTGTCCTAAAAACAGCCCAGGGTCCAAGTGTCTTAAAATACTAAATAGTTGTACAAACGGGCCATCATTTACTTTTTTATTTTATTTTGTCCTAAATAAGTCCATTTAAGTCACTGTAAATGTCTAACCTGCATTTGTTGGTAACACTTTACCCAAAGCCTACAGGTATAATGCATTATGATGTGGTTGTAATGCATTTGTAAGACCTATAATTTCTTAAAAGGATAGTTTGCTTTTTTAAAGTTTAGCTCATTTTCAACCTAGGGTGTTGTTGTTTCTGAATGTTACTAAATAACCAACAAGCTCATTTAAAAACGGTTTGGTGGAAACAACAACACCCTGGGGAAGAAAAAAAGCCCAACTTTTAAAAAGCAAACCATCCCTTTAATGTATTCATTTTGTTGTTCTGTCCAGCTTTCTGGTGCCTGATGCTCTCATTCAAATCAGAATCATGGGTTTTACAAGAGGAACATCAGAACAGCAACACTTTTGGGCACACTTAGGGACTATTTATCAAAGTTTAGTGGCATTTAGCTGAATGTGCATTCTGGTTGCCGAAACTATTATTATAGTAACCTAATAGTTTGGGTAGTGGGAGTTAGCCCAGAAAGATCAACTCCTGCACTGGGAATAGATTTAAACACTAAATAGATTTGCTGTCGCAGCTTACCTTGCAGTACACCACTGCCTCAGCTATTGGGTACACTTTGTGATCCTTATGGTCAACTGACCAATGATAATCACAGATAGGTTGCAGGTCTGTGACACAGAAGATCTTCAGTTTGTCCCTGTGTTCCTCACACGTTCTCTGAGGACCTCCAGGGTACTCGATAATGCACAGAGGACATATTTCAGAACCCTGCTGCTCCCAGAACTCATCCAGACAGAGATTGCAGAAGCTACAGCCACAGGTATGACAGCTGAGAACCACGGGAACAGAGAAGACCTTTCTACATACAGCACAGGAGAGATCATCATCCTCCAGGAGAGTGGAAGCTTTGGCCTCCATTCTCCCACAGACCTAGAGCTGGACTCCGGTATGCATCTATAATAGGCCGCAGTGGCTCAGATATGGTTACGCTGGCCTGTGAGCCTTCACCTCCTCTGACATTTATTTTACTCCAAGCTTTGTAAATCAAGTGTGAACTTTATAGTGACATTGAATAGCAGCCCAATGAATATCTACAGTGCCTACAGTGCCTTGCAAAAGAATTCATCCCCCTTGGCGTTTTTCCTATTTTGTTGCATTACAAACTGTCATTTATATAGATTTTTATTTGGATTTCATGTAATGGACATACACAAAATAGTCCAAATTGGTGAAGTGAAATGAAAAAAAAGACTTGTTCTTAAAAAATCAAAAACGGAAAAGTGGTGAGTGCATATGTATTCTATGCTATGAAGCCCCTAAATAAGATCTCGAAGCAACCAATTACCTTCAGAAGTCACATAATTAGCTAAATAAAGTCCACCTGTGTGCAATGTAAGTGTCACATGATCTCAGTATATATACACCTGTTATGACAGGCCCCAGAGTCTACAACACTACTAAGCATGGGGCACCACCAAGCAAGCGGCACCATGAAGACCAAGGAGCTCTCCAAAAAGGTCAGGGACAAAGTTGTGAAGAAGTACAGATCAGGGTTGGGTTATAAAAAATATCAGAAACTTTGAACATCCCACGGAGCACCACTAAATCCATTTTTTTAAATGGAAAGAATATTGCACCACAACAAACCTGCCAAGAGAGGGCCGCCCACCAAAATTCACAGATCAGGCAAGGAGGGCAATAATCAGAGAGGCAACAAAGAGACCAAAGATAACCCTGAAGGAGCTGCAAAGCTCCACAGCGGAGATTGGAGTATCTGTCCATAGGACCACTTTAAGCCGTACATTCCACAGAGCTGGGCTTTACAGAAGAGCGGCCAGAATAAAGACTTTGTTTAAAGACAAAAATAAGCAAACACATTTGGTGTTCGCCAAAAGGCATGTGGGAGACTCCCCAAACATATGGAAGAAGCTACTCTGGTCAGAGTAGACTAAAATTGAGTTTTTTGGCCATCAAGGAAAACGCTATGTCTGGCTCAAACCCAACACCTCTCATCACCCTGAGAAAACCATCCCCAAAGTGAAGCATGGTGGTGGCAGCATCATACTGTGGGGGCGTTTTTCATCGGCAGGGACTGGGAAACTGGTCAAAATTGAAAGAATGATGGCTGGTGCTAAATACAGGGAAATTCTAGTAGGAAACCTGTTTCTGTCTTCCAGAGATATGAGACTGGGAAGGAGGTTCACCTTCCAGCAGGACAATGACCCTAAGCATACTGCTTAAGCAACACTTGAGTAGTATATGGGGAAACATTTCAATGTCTTGGAAGGGCCTAGTCAAAGCCCAGACCTCAATCCAATTTAGAATCTGTGGTATGACTTAAAGATTGCTGTAGACCAGCGGAACCCATCCAACTTGAAGGAGCTAGAACAGTTTTGCCTTGAAGAATTGGCAAAAACCCAAGTGGCAATATGTGCCAAGCTTATAGAGACATACCCCAAGAGACTTGCAGCTGTAATTGCTGCCAAAAATGGCTATACAAAGTATTCACACTGACCCAGGAGGGAATTGAAGCTACCTTGGGGGCTACTATCCGTGAGTCCAGCCTGCCCTCTGGTGGTCCTTCCACAATATATATATGTCACGACTTCCACCGAAGTCGGCTCCTCTCCTTGTTCGTGCGGCGTTCGGCGGTCGACATCATCTGCTTTCTAGCCATCGTCGCTCCATTTTTCATGTATCCATTTGTTTTGTCTTGTTCCTTGCACACCTGGTTATCATTCCCCAATTACACTACATGATTTATTCCTCTGTTCCCCCTCATGTCTTTGTGGAAGATTGTTTGTGTGTTACGTGTTTTTGAACGCACTAGGCTTGTGTGCGTTTTTCCCGTGTTATTTTCACGAAGCCTGTTTTGTATACATTTGATGTGTTGTGACTGTTTTGCGCATTATACACTTTGCCATGTTGGCTGGAGTTTTTGTTGGATGCGGTTGCCTCCGTCTGTATATCACTCCTGTCGAAATAGAGTGTGCGCCTGTTCACAATTCTCTGCTCTCCTGCACCTGACTTCAGCACAATTATGCACACGCCTGACAATATAAATGTGCAACATTTTCTAAAAACCTGTTTTTGCTATGTCATTATGAGCTATTCTGTGTAGATTGATGAAAAACGATTTAATCCATTTTAGAATAAGGCTGTAACGTAACAAAATGTGGAAAAGTCAAGGGGTCTGAATACTTTCCGAAGGCACTGTATGTACGGTATGTACATGGCTGGCAGGCCAGATATAGTTCCAGGAAGGGGAATTCCATACCAAAGCTTAGCATAATTGTCTCTTGTTGAACCCATTGCCTCTTCTTGAGCCCACAAACTGTTAGGTTCTACATAAATCTGTCCCAACAGCAGAGTCCCAACAGCAGTCCCAACACCTTACCACTGCTACACCTGGCTATCAGCTGAGCCTTGTCTGGCAGCTAAACATTTCATTGAGCCTCATTTACTGCCTTTTAAAAAAACATAGCTGATATGTCTGACTTGCTTAAACAAATGTGGTTTCTACTGACAATTGAGATGTACAAACTATGGCATAAGGGGACTGCAAGCGGATAAGAGGCAATCCGTAATTTCGATTAAGACATTAATGAGAAAGCTAGGACAGACATAGTCAATAACTATTTTTGAAATGTACAGTGACAGAATTCAGAACATGGGCTGTTCTTACAGTGTACTCCCTGTACAACAAGTCAGAACCATAGGGTAAATAAAGGGGACATATAAACCACAATGAAAGCTCTTCCAATATTCAATGATTACATTTCTCTAAAACAGGTTATGGGCTACATGTGTACCACCAAGTCAGAACAGTAGGCGAAATTAAGAGGAGAAAATGGACCAAATTATTAGGGTGAGGCACATGGGTTACTAATAGCTTACTACACAACATACACTTAGTATTACTTTCTTAGCTACAGTATACATATCTCCCTGGCATATTACATCATTTATGCAGCAGCATACAATACATTTTTGGACTCACCTTGTTGTGCTGTGCTCACTTGAACAGGAAGGTGGCGCAGGGGTCATTTGTGGGCAAATTTTGTCATCAAAGTCTAGCATTCTTTGGATTTATGGTGCTATCAAGACAACTGGGAACTCAGAAAAAAACAAGGTTGAATCATGAACGTGTCAGGGATCTTCAGGTTGTAGCTCTAGAAAGAGGCCCGAGTTCCCAACTAACAATTCTGAGTTGAATGATCGTTCAAAACGTATTTTTCCAATCGGAGCTTGTTTTTTCCCCGAGTTTCCAGTTGTCTTGAACTCACTGAAGTCAGATTTCTCAGTTCCGAGTTAACAGTTGTTTTGAGCGTGGCAGAAATCATGCTGGTTGACAGCATGGCCAATGTTGAATGTTTATCATTTTAAGCTTGGAAAATAGAACCTTAAACCCAGACTTGGGACCACACAGCCACTCCACTGAATAGCAGGCTAGTGATTGCTTTGCAAGGCTTGCAGTTAGCCACTGATTCCTTCCAAATCACTTCCAAACCATTGTTGAATTTGTGATTTCCAACTTGATGTGTAGTGTTTATGTCCAATGTCCGATGAGTACCGATACGTTTTTAGCTATTATTTATCTTGTCACGCCCTGGTCAAAGTATTTTGTGTTTATCTTTATGTATTTGGTCAGGCCAGGGTGTGGCATGGGGTTTTTGTAATTGTGGTGTGTTTGTCTTGGGGTTTTGGTGGTGGTATTGGGATTGTAGCTTAGTGGGTTATCTAGCAAGGTCTATGGCTGTCTGGAGTGGTTCTCAATCAGAGGCAGGTGCTTATCGTTGTCTCTGATTGGGAACCATATTTAGGCAGCCATATTCTTTGAGTTTGTCGTGGGTGATTGTCCTTAGTGTCTTACTTGTACTCTCTGTTAGTTTGCACTAGATAGGCTGTTTTCGGTTTTCATTACGTTTATTGTTTTGTAGTGTTTAGTGTTTAGTCGTGTTTACGTTTTGTTTAATAAATATGGATCGCAATCGACACGCTGCAGTTTGGTCCGACTCTCCTTCATCACCACTAGAAAACCGTTACATATCTTCATATGACAAGGATTAAAAAGGATTTCCATGTAGATTGTCGACTTGATTAATGATGATGACTGCTAGCTAAGATTTTGAAAGTATGACGTTGACATGATCAGTCCATTCAAAGCTACTGTAGATATAACGTGATTTGACATTTTATCTGTGGCCAATGACCATGAGCCTTCTTGGATGGGCACTTTTAATGTAACTCTATGGCAGCACCCAAAGGGCTTAGAGTTGGCTGTGACGTAGTGTCCCTATGAGTGACAGAAAACGGAGCAAATTAAGGCGCAACTAGAGAACACTGCCAACCCCTATGCTCCGTATTTTCCGCTGGCTGCCCCACCACCACAGAAAGCACTGAGCTAGGCTGAAACACCACCACAGAAAGCACTGAGCTAGGCTGAAACACCACCACAGAAAGCACTGAGCTAGGCTGAAACACCTGCATTTTGGAGCTGCCTGTCTCAAAAGAGCAAAAAATAGACCATGTTTGTATGCTGCTTTATTATGTCAATGATTATTATTATTTCTTTTTTTTTTTACATTGTTTACAAACTGATATGTGACACACATTAAAACCAAAATAGGCAAAACCCCATCCCAAAAAAACAGCTTTTTTTTGCTAAAAATGTGGGGCTCAAAAGCACCACCTGCCCTGAATGACAGGTCGCCACTGTTCCTGACTGACAAAGGGTTTGTTTGTGATTGATCATTTGTTTGGTGACTAATGATTTGAGATCTGTGTGATTATTTCTTCATACAAAAGTCTATCATGTAGTATATGTAAAATGTCCAAAATTTCAGCCACCTGAAATTTGTCAGGGTAGCCTACATATGTAGGATCTTAATTTGAGCCAGTTTGCTACAGCAGGAAAATAATCCTGCAGCAACCAGAAATGTGAATAGTTATGTGGATTATAATTAATGGACAAGTAAGACATTTCAAACTTCAGAAGCCTTCTTAAACCAGGAAAGTTCTCCTGCAACCAGGTGATCAAATTAAGATCCTACATCTGTAGTACCTCTCAGCCATTTAAAAAAACTTGCAGTTCCTCATATAATCACTGTCAATGTGATAAAAGTACCCTGACTGAAGCTCAAAAACATAGTACAGTACACCACTCCCATACTTTATTGTGTGGAGTAACAAGGTGTCAAGGTCAAAGCTAGCCTACTGTAGATAATCAAAGTGTTGTCATTCCACACAGTAACACTCATATGTTATTCTAGTCAATAAGTAGGTACTGTGTTTGGCAAAAATCTGAGAATTGTTAGTTGGAAATACAAACAGGTAAAAGGTTCATAAAGCATGATGAGGCAGCCATATGGACATCCAAAAGTAATGTCTGTATAAATAAAGGTAGGGAAATCCATAGGGTACAAAGGTCGTTAATGTGCTATATTGCTTATCACCACTGTGGACGGGGATGTAGAATACAGGTGCCAGGTCAAGTTCACAACAAGCACCTTCTCAGTAGCACTTGGCCCTAAAAATTAAAGTCTGACATATTTGCTAGAAAAAATCTCTGTATTTTGAAATATTGCATCAATTATCCACAAAGTATTCACAAAATTAACATAAAACAAACAAAAAGTCCTCACTGAGGAGCATAATTTGATTTTAAAAACTAAATGTTTCAAAGAAAAAAGCCCATAGGACAATATTAAAATCGAAATGTACTTGTAAACATTGTGAGATGGACAAGTGAAATGTCCTTATCGGGGTTCAGTGCTGCCAAGCCTCTAACTTCTGGTGGACAAAATATATGGTTACCTCATGATGTCATAGTTGCAACATACTGTAGCTTACATCAGTTTAGATCGATGTCAAAAATGTGTCCTAACTCCTAAAATAGACAATTCATGGTCAACCTAGGTTTCTTTGTTTCATGTAGCAGCAGCTCTACTTCGCCCTCTCAGAAACGGTTTTATTGTTTGAACAGGGCTTCTCTTTAGGCGCGCACTGCCATTCAATGACGTTAATGGTTAACAGAAAGACAAAGGACGTCCGTTTCCATTAGATCACAGTTTCTTTCCTCATTCACTGAAACACATAGTCATTTAATTTTATTTTAGGAACATTATAGCCTACTGAATTGTGGATCAAAGTTGTGGGCTATTATCAAGCAAAAACAATAGCCTAGAATGAAGTTGGCCTATAAAACCTATAATCTATGCACATGTTTAATGAAAATTAGGCCTATCCAATAACAAAATGTATCCCTAGGCTATAGCCTAAATGGCTTAATGACCGATTTGAAATAATAGGCTAACCTTGTGCGCATTGCGCATCATATGGCCGAGGTCTCTGTAGCTGTGTGCGGAACAGGTATGTCTGTGTCTACGGATGCAGACACCGTGTGCATGTCCTCATCAAGCGGCCCCATCGTCAATACGACAGGCGGGGGCTTCGGTTGCTGTGGGGCATCCCTCATGTGCGTCGTAGACAGCCCAGTCCCTGCCCTTCTCGCAACCCCGCGGGGGGGGCCTCCATTCCGCCGCAGAGAGTTCCACTGTTGGAGACGGCTGGATAACCGCCTCACCGCACCTGCGATGCCCCGCTCCTTCTTCAAGAGCCCGACGTCATCCTCCAGCTCCTCCGGGGGGACCTCGATGTTGCCCGTGTACCAGAACACCCACCAGACGAGGCTGAGGAAGATGATGATGGCCCCGGCGTAGATTAAAAAGTCATAGAAGA
Source organism: Oncorhynchus tshawytscha (assembly GCF_018296145.1). Classification (NCBI taxonomy): domain Eukaryota; kingdom Metazoa; phylum Chordata; class Actinopteri; order Salmoniformes; family Salmonidae; genus Oncorhynchus; species Oncorhynchus tshawytscha. Next base: position 63,575 of record NW_024609614.1, on the reverse strand, counting down.
ATATGTCCGCAAAAACACCGATCAAAAGAACAAGCAGCCCGAATATGTCGAAGGACACTGCCAACCAAAAGGCACAGGAACAGCGACCTAGACCGCGATACGTCGGCTCCATGTCTCTAAATTGGCTTGGAGAAAGGCCTAACAAATTCTTTGTTTAGACCACCTTTTCTTTTCTAACTATCATTTGCGGTTGGTTTCCTGGTGGAATTCGGTGAATTCGGTTGGGGTAGAGTTTCAAACGGAGCCGTTTGTTTGAACAGGTAAGGTGAGACAGGTGAGGAAGCTCGCCCCTATTTAAATTTTCCTGTGTCACAGCACAGGGCACAGCACAGGTGGGGGGCGTGGTAGCCGTAGACAGGTGAGGGAGGGCTGGGTAGACGGGATACTGGCATGACACCGGCCATATTAATACTGTAAAGGAGGTAGGACATGTTGTAGAAAGGAGCCGTGATGGTTCTGATTTTCTAGATATCGGTCATCAGTCCAATTTGCAGAGACGCCAAACATGGCACACTAATGTCTGTTCACCTGTGGAATAACATTCTGGACAACATTTGACTCATTACGTGTTTCTCTCCCTCATTTCTAAAGAACATAATGGAAGAAATATTCACATCCAAATTGTTTCTATAAATTAAAACAGTGACAGACACAAAAGCCTCTAAGGCTGTGTTTAAACAGGCAGCCATATTCTGATCTTTTTTCCACTATTACTCATTTGACCAATCCATCAGATCTTTTCACAGATCCTTATCAGTGCTGATCTGATTGGCCAAATTAGTGGGAAAAAGTATATCTGATTTGGACTGTCTGTCTGCAGCCTTAGTATAATGTGATTACACCCAACCGCTCACCTGACTGCTAAATAATGGCATGTAGGCCTATTTCCACCTTGTGGTCTTTTGTACAGAAAAACATGTGCCCCCATACAATTTATTACTGTACATTGAAAATGAAAGACTTGTATATCAAATCTAATTTATTATTTATTACACAATTGCTGCATTATGTTGATAAATAAAATGACACATTTAGAAAGAAGATAAAGGGTACCTGAAGACTGGCTGCTCTCACAAGGTTGGAGATCACATGGAATCAGAGTAGCCTACATGAATGATTGAATGAACAAATGCACAATGCAATGGAAACCTAACATCTCAAGTTTAGGTAAAAATGTTAACATTTTGGCTAACTTAGACCGAATTCAAATCCCACTGGCCCCACCTCCTTTAAACATTTTTTTTGTTGCTTTTGACCAGATGGACACAGCCTTTTTGACCCAGAAACAGAAAAGGTTAGATAATTTAATCCAGCAGCAGTATTGAGGGACAGAGCGAGGGTGCACCCACTACCACTCAGTGTCCAACTGTCCATCATGATTTCAACAATCAGTTATAATAATGTCCAGTAGAATTTTCTGACTCTGTAATCCTGTTTCTAAAGGATTTAGCAATCCACAACAACAGCAGCTACAAGGAAAACAGCAGTTTATGGTGGAAAAACAACAACTATTACAGATCACAATCAGACAGACAGATGGGATAGCCTGGGCCGCAGCAGCACGGCCATGTTCGGATCATGTTAAAACCCCCCAACAGAGCAATCACATGATGTTCCCTTCTACAGGACGAGGTCATTCAATCCCATATTTGTATTAGGGCCGAGATCAAGGACAGCTACATACAGAAGATAAACAGTGTATTTCACAGAGGTCTCTTACAAAATGGAATCTATATGAATAAGACTAACCTGCATAAATAAAGGTTTAATAAATACAAATCCATCTATGTTACACACCAGCCTCCTCAAAAACATTTATACATATTTTAGGAAGTGTGCTTTTCAGAATTAAGGAGAGAATTGGGAGAAAACACCACTAACATGGTTGACCTACTCTACAAAACAACATAGTTTTAGCTTGAAGAGTCCATGGCTCTTCGGTGCTGTTTGTGCACCTGGAGCACCTTGCCATTGACCTTGGTCAGAGCCATGTGCTCTAGTCTCTGTTTCACCACAGGCACCCACACCAGCCCCGTGACCAGGAACATGAGCCCCAGCAGAAAGGAACACAGGACCCAGCAGGTAGGGCACGTTCCCCACCTGGGTGAAGTAGAGCAGGGAGAGGGCCGTGCCCAAGCCAAACAGCACTCCGCCAATAAGGATGGCCAGGATGGGCCTGGTGAAGTAGTACCAGCAGGGGACATTAGTGCCCAGGCTGACCCCGTCAGGGACATGGTTCAGTGGGGTCGTTGCTTCAGTGTCCTGGGTCTCATGGTTGGTGCTGGTGCGGCTGGTTTTAAATCCATGTCTGACACCGTGACCACTGTGGATTGCATCCTTGGGTTGTGCTGAAGGGATAACAAATCAGAACAGACACCACTTAAAAGTATAGGACTTCATCAAGCACTGATACTTCACAGACATACATTCAGAGATGTACTATTTTATCAACCAATCTGTCATGGCAGAACTCACCATTTCAGATATTATTTGATTGTTAAAATTGCAATAAAAATACACTGAAAAATTCCATCCCATTTTTTCAATCAAATCCTGTAGTCTCCAGTTTAATTCAAAACCATTAAAAAAAAACATGTCCTCACTTACCATTAGGCGTTTCGCCTGTGTTATCTCGCTCTTTGCCCAGTGTTGGTCAGAGGCTGGCTGGCTGCTCCTCTGATGACTATCAAAACCACTACTACAGCCAAAGCCACGCCCACACAGAAGAGCGACCCCACCCTGTAGTTCCCGATCCCGCTCTGTGTCCCTCCATGTTATGACGATCTTGGCTTTGCTCCAGTTTGTGCCCTGTTGACATACGGTATATTCTCCCCACATGGCATTTTAGGCTATGTATTATGGGAAAATGGAACAGTACATTATTCTTTCTAAGATGTCAGAAGGGCTATGGCAGGGGCATGCCATCATGACTTTTTTTGATGGGGCCTGATGGCCAAATTCTACAAATAAAATCAATTGAATATTGTACATTTGAATGTTACAAATTGATAGAATTTAAGTTTGAAAAGGGCATGATGCTTATGAAGAATGGGTCATTTATGGTGTGGGAGAGTAGACATTCTAATTGGGTCCAGATGTCAGTTGTGTATGGATAATTAGGTTAGCGTAAATACAAGTCATGTTTGATTTATTAAATTGATCTGTGATTAAAACAATATCCATTAGAGTAAAACTCTAAAGACAGAAGAGGAGCCACCTACTTGTCATGTAATTTAGTAGAGTACAAAAGGTACACAAGTGGTCAACATTACACACAGGCAAATATCCAGCTGTAGGGCACATTCTGTATGGGTTGAAATGAAGTATTTTAGGCTTTGAAAAGGACTGCTTGAACACACTTGTGCCATGAAAGAGCTCTACTAAATTCCATTTTTCTCACAGGGTAAATGATTTTTTTGGTATGCATGATAAAGATTAAATTATAAATTTAATGTCAACTTTATTATATATTTCCTCTATGGTTAAACACTTCTGTGAAACAGCACAAATAAAGAACTAGCACTTCTCCAATTTTTTATTTTATTGTCATAGTAGTTTGCTTTAATAACATGTGAAGGCGCTCAAGCACACTGCCAGAACGCCATATAAGAGAAACCAAAAGTGGGTAAAAGCAATGGGAGACATGTACAACTAGGGTTGCAAAAATTCATTAATTTTCACAAAATTCCCAGAAATCCTGGCTGGAGGATTCCAGATTTCCTGCCTAGTTCCCCCCTGAATTTTGGGAAGTTAGTGGATATTTTCAACCCTTTATACAACCAAGATAATAACATTTTGGTTTCAACTTGTTAAATTCTCAAACATCTTTTTTTGTAAATAATATATTTTTCTGTATTACAAGCAAATCCTGGTCCTTGTCTGGTTACAGATATAACTGCTGCCATTTTAAAATGTTCAATGGAAGAAAAATAAAAAAAAACTGTAAGAGAAAACAATTGTGTTTTATGGTCATGAGTAGACCAGAGTAGGGGTGTGAGGGAATGGGTTTGGGGGCAGGGCCTAACCCAAAAATGGCATAGCTGAGCTCTCAATATGAGAAAGCTGACTCGTGTGTACTTGATCTCGTTTTTCATTTGCTTAAAAACAGGTTTCTTTTTCAGAGAAGTTTTTAAGCTGATCATCGATAGGTCAAGGGGGAGAGAAGAGAGTAGGGCCGCGAGCAGAGTTGCAGTCACCGCCGCCTGTGTTCCCATCGATGACCCCTGACCCCACTCTTCTTCATCCCCACCCCACCATGGTGCCGGACTATGACCGGGGACTCCCATGCAACCGCTTCAGTCCCTCTCAGCAACGAGCTTCAACACCTTACCAATGGCAATGGTCTTACCTGGGGAGAGGACACAGATGTAGGTTAACAGCAAAGCCCCTGTCTACTCATGTCCAAATGGGCTAGTTTTAAATTCAAATCAAAACGTCATAAGTGGAGACCCTCCACTCTCCGACTCCCTCCTACACTTTCTCCCTCTTTAGGATCCCAATGAATGACCCATCCCCTCTACTCCACTCCCCAACCAACAGTACTTTTCACCACAAATGCAACTCAACAGCAAACAGACATTAATCTAGAGCTGGCCAATATGACCAAAATATTCTATCACTGTATGTAAATAAATAACAGTATGACTGTTTAGTTTTGAATAATAAATAGTTGTACATTTGCCCTATGAGTAGTGAGTGATCCTAGGGTGGCAACATATACATTCTAAGTGATTTCAATGAGTCTTTCCCCATTCTGATTGAACAGTATAAAACAATTCAACCAAAACAAATGTCAGCACTTATCATTTCTGCATCTCCTGCACTCAATTGCAATGGTGGGGAAAAGTACCCAATTGTCATACTTGAGTAAAAGTAAAGATACGTTACTAGAAAATGACCCCAGTTAAAGTGAAAATGACCCAGTAAAATACTACTTCAGTAAGAGTATTTGGTTTTAAATGTACTTAAGTATCAAAAGTAAAAATAATTTTAAAAGCAAACCAGACAGCACCATTTTCTTGCTTACAGATAGCCAGGGGCACACGCCAACACTCAACAATAATTTACAAACAAAGCATTTGTGTTTAGTGAGTCCTCCAGATCAGAGGCAGTACATGACCAGGGATGTTCTCTTGACAAGTGTGTGAATTGGACCATTGTCCTCTCCTGCTAAGCATTCAAAATGTAACAAGTACTCTTAGGTGTCAGGGAAAATGTATGGAGTAAAAAGTACATTATTTTCTTTAGGAATGTAGTGAAGTAAAAGTTGTCAAATGAAAAAATAGTAAAGTACAGATTACCAAAAAAAACAGATTAAGTAGTACTTGAAAGTATTTTTACACCACTGCTCAATTGAGAATTTCCATACTTCCATGCAGGGCTGCACGATATGGGAAATTAATCAAGGACTTATTTTTAACCAAATGTTGCAATTGCAACTTGACCTGCAAATTAGAGTAAAACTGTTTGAATCATGGAAATATAATGACTATTCTAATTCTATAGTTAGAATATAATAGTGGGCACTTTGAATACAGTGTTTGAGATGACAACAAATTAAAATGCCAGGGAGGAGTTATTGTGACAGTGTAGGAACTAAAGTGTTGATACGTGTTTCCTAGGGAACCCTATAAGGTTTGGCTACATTGCATGTTCTCTCTTAACTACTTCATGTAGCTAACATATTCTTGCTTTGCATATTCCTCTTTGATTTAGAAGATACTGTTGCACAAAAATGCTGATTTAGGTCTACACCAGCGCTGGTATTATCAGGCTGTATTAGCTAGCTACGTTTAGTCTTACTCAGTACATTTATTAGCTAGCTATTAGCATTAGTTGCTAACAATTAGTGTCTCAAGATTTAGGGTCAACTTACTACGAAAAGACAAACTAGCTGTTTGCTGATGTAAGAAACAAACTAATAGTGTCATTATAGAACGCTAGTGGATTTATATTAAGAATCAAAGTGAAAACAGCATCGTTGTCATCAACATTGTTGCATGTGCTGCATTAACCATGCAGACTCAACGCAAGTGTCTAGTGGTTGAGGAACATCAAATGTGCTCCTTGAGTGACAGGGGGCGTGGCTAGGTCTGTGTGGAAAGTGGCAAGGAGAGAAAGAGCGGAGAGATGACAAGTAGTGAAGTAACCTATAAAAATTACATTACACATGGCGTATCACATTTAACAAACCAAACATTCAAATACCGGTATAGAAGAAAAAAAACCCAAACCGGTCGGTCCTTGCATCAACACCGGTATATCACCCAGCCCTACTTTAACCTTTGTTTTAGTTTGGACTACATTTAAACCATTGCTCCTTCCAGCATGGCCATTTAGGGACTACTAACATTTTACATAAATACTTTCATCATTCAACAGATGCTCTTATCCAGAGCAAATTACATAAGTAATCAGGGTTAAGTGCCTTGCTCAAGGGCAAATTGCCATTTTTCAAGTAGTCAACTTGGGGATTCGACCGAGAGACCTTTCCTTTACGGGCTCAACGCTAGGCTACCTGCCGCCGACTAACAGCCCCAGTGATAGCAGAGGCCCGTACCTTCATCCCGTAGGGTGAACCGTCCCATCTGGGGGAAGTCTTTGAAGGTTTCAAGGCAGATGGTTCCGGCAGTGCGCAGACGGGCAATGCACACCTGGTCCTGTTTCACAAAGCGCGGTCGCGTCTTACTTTTCTCTCCCGACTTCTTGTCTACCAGACAGATTAAGGCCTAGATGTGGAGCAGAACCATCACAATAACTATACTGGCAGGTCTTTAAAACACTATTTGTCAGGTGCAGTTCAAAGGGAATACATTGCAGATTCAAAATTAAGATGGTTCCTTTTGAAGGTTATGACATTATGACAGTATCATTACCGTAATTTGCACTTCTTCGATGCAGGTGTGGATGTGGAGGACAGCATTGTAACCAGGGCAGATAATGGACTTGTGTTCAATGATGACAATCTGTGAGAACACACAACACGATACTGAGTAAAAACAAACACCAATAAATCCAATATGTTTGCCATTAGGGCGACATTCAGACAGGACTACGGTCCAACTCCAACTGCCTTAGTGTCTGTGGTGGCGTGGTGACTGGCGTACCTGGGCGTCAAAGGTGCGTCCAGAGTGGCAGAGGTTCTCAGCGTTACAGAGGATGAAGCCTGGCAGGATCTCCTCCTCCTCGATGCCCTTCAGTCTCAGCTTCAGGTTCTCTCCAGGAGAAGCATCGTCTGTCTCCACGTCATCACTCAGCAGGCTCAACACCTCCACTGTGTGCTACAGGGAGGGATGGAAGGAGGAAGGGACACGTAGCCATTAACACACGTTCATAATAAGAGTTGGAGCGAACACCTTTGTGGTAAAAAAACAACAGAGGGCGATACCGTGTGGCACAGACAAATGGTAAATACGAGAAAAAAATACCTATGACTAAACAACTCTGGCTTAAGATACTTGCCACCCCATTACCTAGGATTAGCTATAGCTCTAATGCTCTGATGGGCGTTGGATGTTCCATGGCAGACTGCTGGAGAATGTCTTACCCTGTTTGGCATCATGACAAGCTGCTGTGCTTTACTGATGGACCCTGACTCCAGTTTCCCCAGGATGACAGTACCCATGTCCTATAGGGTGGGGAACAACAGTAGAAAGAAGCCAGATTAAGTAACACAAGTCAGAAAAAGGTCTTCTACAGTTGTGTGAGAGGCTTAAAAACTAGTGTGGTTTAATAGGCTTTTTATTACCAGGAAATAGGATGTACAGGATGTACAGTGTAGCTGCTGATGTGGGCAGTACGAATGACATGGCTCACTACAGTTGTTGACCATCAAAATACTGTCATGTAAAGGACAACCGTATCTAAATAAACACTTAAATATAATGGGTTGGTTGCCATATTAATGGCAATAGAATAAAATATTAAGGTTTCATGTGGTCGTCTTCACCTTGTATTTGTCTACGATGGGTAATCTGACTGGTCCGTCGCTCGCTCTGTTTAAGTTTGGCAAACTGTCCAGATGTGGAATGAATGGTAACCCTCTGGAAGACAGAGAGGAGATAAACAGGTCAGGACAGTAGCGTCAGAAGACTATTCAATCCATTCACACTGGAACGTTATAGTACCTTTCGTGTGGCTTCGTTAACTTTTGGTGACAGGGGGGGCAGTATTGAGGAACTCTGGGCACCTTATTCATCCAAGCTCCTCAATACTGCCCCCCCTGTCACCAAAAGTTAACGAAGCCACACGAAAGGTACTATAACGTTCCAGTGTGAATGGATTGAATATTCTTCGTTAACTTTTGGTGACAGGGGGGCAGTATTGAGGAGCTTGGATGAATAAGGTGCCCGGAGTAAACTGCCTGCTACTCTGTCCCAGATGCTAATATATGGATATTATTAGTATTATTGGATAGAAAACACACTGAAGTTTCTAAAACTGTTTGAATGATGTCTGCGAGAATAACAGAACTCATATGGCAGGCAAAACCGTGAGAAAAATCCAACCAGGAAGTGGGAAATCTGAGGCTTGTAGTTTAACTCAGCCCCTATTGTAGATACAGTGGGATATTGGTTATGATGCACTTCCTAAGTCTTCCACTAGAAGTCAACAGTCTTTAGAACTTTGTTTGAGGCTTCTACTGTGAAGTGGGGCCAAATGAGAGGGGAATGCGCCAGGTGTCTGGCAGAGTGCCACAGGCTCGTGACTGACCGTCACGAGAGAGTTAGCTCTCGTTCCATTGCTTTTTTGCAGACATAGGAATTCTCCAGTTGGAAGATTATTGAAGATTTATGATAAAAACATCCTAAAGATTGATTCTATACTTAGTTTGACATGTTCCTTCATCCTGTAATATAATATTTTTTTACTTTTCATCCGACGTTCAGCTGGACCTGCACGCGCTTGGATTTGTTTACCAAACGCGCTAACAAAAGAAGCTATTTGGACATAAATTATGAACTTTATCAAACAAATCAAACATTTGTGGAACTGGGATTTCTGGGAGTGCATTCTGATGAAGATCAAAGGTAAGTGAATATTTATAATGCTATTTCTGACTAATGTTGACTTCTCAATATGACGGATATCTTTTTGGCTGCTTTGTTGTCTGAACGCTGTACTCAGATTATTGCATGGTTTGCTTTTTCTGTAAAGTAAAGGAGCGTTTCTTACTGGATAAGAACAGATAGTACCTCTCCATTTTGGACTGTTTTCTTCCGTTTCGTACCTAATGAACACAGTCCAGGAACAGCAGTGTAAAAGCTGGTGATACTCACGTATACCAAGTGCACGACTCAACAGGCTCCTTGAGGTTGGCTCCTGTGAGGCCAGAGCAGGGCATGAAGTGAATGTCTTTCTTCGGGTTGAAGCCAACCTTCTTCAAAAATGGCACTAGTTTTTCCTTGCATTCTTCGTACCTGAGGTTTCAGGTTAAACAAAAAATAAATTGTGGCTTGAGCTGGATTTCAGATACATGAGAATAAATGTTAAACTCTTGAGCAAATCTTGTAATGATGTCAATGTATTCATGATTTCCGTTAAGGTTCTACAAAGACCCTACATCAACAAAGGATTCCACCCTAGGCTTTGACCATCGCCAGATCATCTTGTCTGTAATGGGTGTTTTCTTGTTGATGTAAACTGGAGGACACACTCGTGACTACCAGTTTCCCGTAGCCTGGTGTGATTTCTGTGCTCTAAGTGGTAAATGCGCACCTCTCTAGGCTCCAGTTCACTGTGGGGTCATCCATTTTGTTGACGAGGATGATCAGATGCTTCACCCCCGCCGTTTTGGCCAACATGGCGTGCTCCCGTGTCTGTCCACCCTTCTCAAAGCCCGTCTCAAACTCTCCCTTCCTGGCTGAGATCACCTAGGCAGGAGAAATACACATTGAAAATCTTTCAAGGAACCATGACATTGCTGTGTAGATTTCAAAACAATGTATTTTACAATCAATTCCTTAATTTCAAATCATTATTTGTATATTTACCATTTCAAGACATCTTTGTCTCTCAGCTGGATATTTTGGTATTTGCAGCCACAAGTTATTTCAGGCACCCCCCCTTGAAAAACAGCAGCACGACACCATGGACTCACCAGCACAGCCAGGTCAGCTTGCGACGCTCCTCCAATCATATTGGGCACAAAGCTTTTGTGGCCTGGCGCATCCAGGATGGTAAAGTGCTTTTTCTCAGTTTCAAAGTACGCTCTGCCCACCTCCACAGTCTTCCCCTTGTCTCGCTCCTCCTGGTTAGTGTCCAGAGCCCAGGAGAGGTACCTGGCAGACAGAGAAAGGGAGGGGGTTAAACCCTTGTTATACTGACAGGCTTTAGTCATGCCATTTCATATACTTTTTGCAGTAGACCCTGGTAAATAACAGAGTGTAACTCACCAGGTTTCCCTGTTCTTCTCCTTGGCTTCTCTTTCATACTTCTCCAGAGTTCTCTTCTCTACCATGCCTGTTAAATACCTACCAGTGAGGAAGGGGATAACCAGAGGGGGAAGGAGCAAAGAGTGGAAGTGTGGTGAGAAATGCAACAGGTGTTAAAAGCCCCATTGGACTGAATGAATCATAACCACAACAGAAAGAGATACTCACATGATTTGTCCTCCGATGGTAGACTTGCCAGCATCTAGGGAGAGATGAGGGACAACAGGGAGTGGTGAGAGCAGATACAAATGGCCTGTGCTGTCTAGCCTTGTAACAGGGCTGATTAAATGAAAAATAAATACAAAACATTGCCTGGTTTCCACTGTTTCCTATTAAGGCAATAGCATCGTTTCCCCTAGATTTGTTTCTTTGACAGAACCCCCAATCAGCAATCCAGGTGTGACAGTGACAACTATACACCATGGATGTTATATAGGGCTGCCAATAAACATGTTTTATTGGATCAAATGAAACCCCAAGAAATAACAGAGCAACACCGAGATGACCCACACACCTAAGTGATAGTATGTGAAACCACTGCAATAGCCATGAAAAAGAGGAAGAAAGAAGCAGATGTGCCCCCACTCACCAACATGACCGATGAACACCACGTTCACATGTTCCTTCTTGGGCGCGTCTGGTGGGAGGGCGACCACTTTAGGTATGATTGGCACGTCTTCCTCCTCCTCTAGGACTTCCTCCTCCAGAATCTCCTCAACAACTATTGGTCCCCTGTCGCCACCAGGCCCTCCTCCTGGTTCTTCCTCATTGGGCTCCACCCCTTTCAGGTCCCATGTCTCCTCTGTGGTCATTTCAGAGTCACCATTCTCCACCGGGGCTGACCAGGGACAAACCGAACAGAGCATTAGTCGTGTGGAATAAATAATCATGATATGAGTTTGAAAATAGATTCCTCTGGTCTCAGGTCTGATGTGAAAACAGCTACCACCGTAGCTAAGAATTTGGTAAATTAAGTTTCTACTCAAATGTTTTAGTTTAGATAAAATACATGTGATTAGTTTGCCATAACCTTTCATATTCAAAGGGGAAACCTAACTAGGGCTACACTACAGGCTGGCAATGATGTAGAGTACTCATACAGTACAGTTTAGAGGTCGACCGATTAATTAGGGCCGATTTCAAGTTTTCATAATCAGAAATCAGTATTTTTGGGCGCCATTTTAATTTTTTTTTTTACAGCTATATTTAATCTTTATTTAACAAGGCAAGTCAGTTAAGAACACATTCTTATTTTCAATGACGGCCTAGGAACGAGGCAGAACGACAGATTTTTAACTTGTCAGCTCGGGGATCCATTCTTGCAACCTTACAGTTAACTAGTCCAACACTAACCACCTGCCTCACGAGAAACCTGCCTGTTATGCGAATGCAGTAAGCCAAGGTAAGTTCCTAGCTAGCATTAAACTTATCAATGGCTGTCGTTGCTCCAGTGTGTACTAAACCATAAACATCAATGCCTTTCTTAAAATCAATACACAAGTATATATTTTTTAAACCTGTATATTTAGCTAAAAGAAATCCAGGTAAGCAGGCAATATTATCCAGGTGAAATTGTGTCAGGGTATATGCAACAGTTTGGGCCACCTGGCACTTTGCGAACTAATTTGACAGAATTTTACGTAATTATGACATAACATTGAAGGTTGTGCAATGTAACAGGAATATTTAGACTGATGGATGCCACCCGTTAGATAAAATACGGAACAGAATAAACGTTTTGTTTTCGAGGTGATAGTTTCCGGATTTGACCTAAGGCTCGTATTTCTGTGTGTTTATTATAGTTAAGTCTATGATTTGATAGAGCAGTCTGACTGAGGGGTGGTAGGCTCGTAATAGTCAAAGTTATATGGTTTAGGTACATGGTTTAGAGAGAAATAGTCGACACGTTATAATTCCTGTAATAACTTGCGGCTGAACTTGAAAGGGGTTCCTTCGTTATTTTACCGTTCATGCCTTCCATAGAGAATGCCTTGACCTACTTCAAATAATGTTTGTGTTTCGTCTAGGCTTAAACCGCCTTGGCGTTTTGACACCCGTGTAAATCTCACTAGGATAAGGTAACGTTTGTCAAAATATTTTCATAAATCCACTCTACAAAAAATATCTTCACTTATATTTAGCCAATATTGATCAGAGTTACCTTGTCCTATGGATATCTACAGTTATAAAATTGGCAAGGTGGTGTAAACCTACACGAAACACAGACCTTATTTTAAGTGAATCCAAAAATATCCTATGGAATAAATGAAGGAACCGCTTTTCAGATTTTGCTAGAAGTTGTCATGGGTATTATGAGTCGCACTTTGGTCGTCAATTCTTACCATGTCCATTATTAAAAATAGGATTTCCTGCATATAGAAATTACAGTTTTTGTTTTCAACATTCATCACAGGTAACTTAAACTCTATTTGTATTCAAACAGTTGAGAGTATTTGTCTTCTAAGCAGACTCTTCAGTGTCATTGTCACTTCAGAGCTGTGTGTGTGTGTTTTACAGATGGCAGAGAAAAGCAGAGCACCAGTGTGGGACTATTACATGGAATTGGTACCAGGGAAAGCAAGGTGTCTTATTTGTGATAAAGATGTAAGCATGGGGTCAGCAACGGCCTGACCAAAAAAATACCACCAACCTGTGGAATCACCTTAAGAACACCCATCCAAAAGCCCATATGTATTATATTAAGTTAAAATAAAAAAGTGTTCATTCAGTATTGTTGCAATTGTCATTACAAAAGTGTATACACACACACACACTGCAAAAATCTTCCCATTAATCTGTATCGGCTTTTTTTGTCCTCCAATAATCGGTATCGGCGTTGAAAATTCATAAATCGGTCGACCTCTAGTACAGTTAGAGCATATTAATTAGCCATGAGGGTATTGTTCTATGAAGCTTGTTAATGGTTACTACAGCTAAACTTCTAGCATCAGTTTTGACCAGATTTTACAGCTAAAACTACAGAATGCCAAATCTACAGAACATTAGAGCTTAAGGTCAGAGTTCATTCCAATAACATTGATTCAATTTTCCTTCTTTGATTTCTAGAAAAAGCCATTTAACATCTGAAATAGTGTAATCATTCAGCACCCTACAGGCTTTAAAGACCGTAGTAGTGATGACAGACCATGCTGACACTTTGAGAGCATGGTTCATCATTCCAACTATGAGACAGTGAAATCCGTAGTGTTTAATCCTGGTCCCGAGGACCCAAAGGGTTGCACATTTAGTTAACTTAGTACCAAACACCTGATTCCACTTAACCAAAGGTTAATTTAGTTGATTAGTGGAATCAGGTGTGTAATGCTAGGGGAGAAACTAAAATGTCTACCCCTTTGGGTCCCCAGGACCAGGAAACACTTGCAGTAGAATATGGGTTAGAGGTCAGTGAGTGCTCCAAGGCAGCCTGGCCCTGGACATGTTTGGCAAGCCTTTCTTCCATCCTGCACATTAACAACTTTTAGCCTAATGTAAACGATGTAAGACCTCAACAGTAAGGAAGGCTGAAGTCATTTTGCCAGTCACAGGAAAAGTCAGACTAATTGAACGGAGTGGCTGGGGATCATTCTGGACCCCTCTTCCCAACAGCGAAAGGTCTCTGCTCTACTCAGACGAATGGTGCTCATTCAATAAAGTTAGATCAAAGCGATTTCAATGTCTGCTAGATCACATAATGATAGTCTTCTACATAATATAATAACTAGTATAATGTTACTCTTGTCCAAAACTCAAAATAAGTGCTTTGATTTAAACTAAACACACAGGTAGGCTATGCTACAGCTTCTTAACACCATCTGCTCCAAACTTCTCTCACTGGCTCGGTTACCATCCAAGTGGCCACAGGTTCACGTTAACATTCTCAAATCTGTATAAAACCCAACATGCACATTTCCCCACCAGAGATGAGTTTCCATCAAATGTACCCCTTGCAGCTATAAGGCTGTGCGTGATGACCCTGCACATAAAAATACCCTTTGTGGTACAAGTTAAATGGGCTTCCTTCACATTTTCAACTGATGGGTTTCTCACACAAAAAAACATGCGTTATGGAATTGGCACGCGTGCCCTAGCCAACAGCGCTATCTGCATGCTTTTGGCTAAAGAGCACATATAGCCTACCTGATATTATTATTTAGACAAAAAAGCAAGATCATTTTAAATTTTGTTAAAACGGCAACCAAGCGTTGATCATCATGTCACCAGAATATTTATTATTTATAGGAAAGGAGCATCAAGCTCATCACTTCTACTTTCACCACCCTGTGAAGTTCAGAACTTATTTCATCTGTAGTCTAATAGGCCTAAACCGCATGCTTTCCCAACGAGTCGTAGTGGGAGGACCAAACATGTCATCGACTAACTCCAACTTTACGATGGTTATTATATCAATATTTGCGCACACGACATTTCATATAATTCAGTTAAACCAACAAAAAGATCCCACATTGTCTAGCGTAGTTAATCTGTCAATATTTTGAAAGTTCCCTACATTTTTTACTCCCATCAGGCCTGTCACTACATTTAACCGACGTATTTACTCACATTAATAAATAAAATAATGGATGGAAACCTGGTTACTGTTCATCCTTTTAGACAACTGTAGGCTACTTCCAAACTGTAGAACTCAAGATCTAAATGAAAATCCCTGTGAAATCCACCCTACCTGACACCCTAGACCCACTCCAATTTGCTTACCGCCCAAATAGGTCCACAGACGATGCAATCTCAACCACACTGCCCTAACCCATCTGGACAAGAGGAATACCTATGTGAGAATGCTGTTCATCGACTACAGCTCGGCATTTAACACCATAGTGCCCTCCAAGCTCGTCATCAAGCTCGAGACCCTGGGTCTCGACCCCGCCCTGTGCAACTGGGTACTGGACTTCCTGACGGGCCGCCCCCAGGTGGTGAGGGTAGGCAACAACATCTCCTCCCCGCTGATCCTCAACACTGGGGCCCCACAAGGGTGCGTTCTGAGCCCTCTCCTGTACTCCCTGTTCACCCACGACTGCGTGGCCACGCACGCCTCCAACTCAATCATCAAGTTTGCGGACGACACAACAGTGGTAGGCTTGATTACCAACAACGACGAGACGGCCTACAGGGAGGAGGTGAGGGCCCCCGGAGTGTGGTGTCAGGAAAATAACCTCACACTCAACGTCAACAAAACTAAGGAGATGATTGTGGACTTCAGGAAACAGCAGAGGGAACACCCCCTATCCACATCGATGGAACAGTAGTGGAGAGGGTAGTAAGTTTTAAGTTCCTCGGCATACACATCACAGACAAACTGAATTGGTCCACTCACACAGACAGCATCGTGAAGAAGGCGCAGCAGCGCCTCTTCAACCTCAGGAGGTTGAAGAAATTTGGCTTGTCACCAAAAGCACTCACAAACTTCTACAGATGCACAATCGAGAGCATCCTGGCGGGCTGTATCACCGCCTGGTACGGCAACTGCTCCGCCCACAACCCTAAGGCTCTCCAGAGGGTAGTGAGGTCTGCACAACGCATCACCGGGGGCAAACTACCTGCCCTCCAAGACACCTACACCACCCGATGTTACAGGAAGGCCATAAAGATCATCAAGGACAACAACAGCCACTGCCTGTTCACCCCGCTATCATCCAGAAGGCGAGGTCAGTACAGGTGCATCAAAGCTGGGACCGAGAGACTGAAAAACAGCTTCTATCTCAAGGCCATCAGACTGTTAAACAACCACCACTAACATTGAGTGGCTGCTGCCAACACACTGACTCAACTCCAGCCACTTTAATAATGGGAATTGATGGGAAATGTAAAATATATCACTAGCCACTTTAAACAATGCTACCTAATATAATGTTTACATACCCTACATTATTCATCTCATATGTATACGTATATACTGTACTCTATATCATCTACTGCATCCTTATGTAATACATGTATCACTAGCCACTAACTATGCCACTTTGTTTACATACTCATCTCATATGTATATACTGTACTTGATACCATCTACTGTATCTTGCCTAAGCTGCTCTGTACCATCACTCATTCATATATCTTTATGTACATATTCTTTATCCCCTTACACTGTGTATAAGACAGTAGTTTTTTGGGGGGGAATTGTTAGTTAGATTACTTGTTGGATTATTACTGCATTGTCGGAACTAGAAGCACAAGCATTTCGCTACACTCGCATTAACATCTGCTAACCATGTGTATGTGACAAATAAAATTTGATTTGAGATCAAATGGTTGGTATGCAGATGTTTCATCAGTAAAACTTTAATTATACTTCACCATAAGGTTAAGTGCATGCTTAGGGGTAAAGTGGAAAATGAAATAGGCAGAGGCTACAAATACAGAGTTTCCACCCCCGCCCCTAACTTCTCAAAACGAATGAGCCGAATCATGTTCTGCGCATTTTATTTCACACGCACATTCAAGTCTCTCTTTACTCTATTCAAGGGGCTTTATTGGCATGGGAAACATATGTTAACATTGCCAAAGCAAGTGAAGTAGATAATATACAAAAGTGAAATAAACTATGCTTTACTCACACTTTAATGAACCCTCAACCAATTTGATTGACATGTAGCTCGTCTCTCTGCCTCAGTTCTAGAAAGCTGATTGAAACGAACATTCCAAAAATATATATGAAAGCTCTGTCTGTTGTAACATATTGCTGTAGCACAAGCAAGACGTAGTCTGCACTTTGCATTGGCGCAAAACGTTCAGAGTTGTGATGAAATCTTTCGATATATGCCGACATAATTACTGAAAGAACTCTGCCTCCAAATAGCCAACGTTTGCATATTAAAATCGCTGTTGCCAAGGGCTGCAACAGTTCACCAAACCCAGTTAAGTGGGTGTTGCAGTTTTGGGGTCACGGTTCGGTAAAGCGGAAAATGAAATGCCAACAGTTACCAATTCCATATATGATCATGAGTCATAATACCTGATGAGAGAACAATCAGGAATACCAACACTTTGTATTTTCTTAAATGAAAAGGTATAAAACATATAAAATCAATATGTAAACATGACTCAGACACTGTGTAGGCCTAGGCTGTTTTCTTACAAAGACAAATGCGCATGTGTGACTCGAGTCTGTAGTAGAGGTCGACCGATTATGATTTTTCAACGCTGATACCGATTATTGGAGGACCAAAAAAGCAGATACCGATTAATTAGTATTATTTATTTATAATAATGACCATCACAACAATACTGAATGAACACTTATTTTAACTTCATATAATAAAATCAATTTAGCCTCAAATAAATAAACATGTTCAATTTGGTTTAAATAATGCAAAAACAAAGTGTTGGAGAAGAAAGTAAAAGTGCAATGTGTGCCATGTAAGAAAGCTAACGTTTAAGTTCCTTGCTCAGAACATGAGAACTTATGAAAGCAGGTGGTTCCTTTTAACATGTCTTCAATATTCCCAGGTAATAAGTTTTAGGTTGTAGTTATAGGAATTATAGGACTATTTCCCTCTATACCATTTGTATTTCATGAACCTTTGACTATTGGATGTTCTTATAGGCACTTTAGAATTACCAGTGTAACAGTATAGCTTCCGTCCCTCTCCTTGCTCCTACCTGGGCTCGAACCAGGAACACAACAGCCACCCTCGAAACAGTGTTACCCATGCAGAGCGAGTGACGTTTGAAACACTATTAGCGCGCACCCCGCTAACTAGCTAGCCATTTCACTTTGGTTACACCAGCCTCATCTTGGGAGTTGATAGGCTTGAAGTCATAAACAGCGCAATGCTTGACGCACAATGAAGAGCTGCTGGCAAAACTCACGAAAGTGCTGTTTGAATGAATGGTTACAAGCCTGCTGCTGCCTACCACCGCTCAGTCAGATACTTGTATGCTCAATCAGATTATATGCAATGCAGGACACACTAGATAAACTAGTAATATCATTGACCCTGTGTAGTTAACTAGTGATTATGATTGATTGTTTTTTATAAGGTAAGTTTAATGTTAGCTAGCAACTTACCTTGGCTTACTGCATTTGCGTAACAGACAGTCTCCTCATTGAGTGCAACGAGAGGCAGGTGGTTATACAGTTGGACTAGTTAACTAAGGTTGCAAGATTGGATCCCCCGAGCTGACAATGTGAAAATCTGTCATTCTGTCCCTGAACGAGGCAGTTAACCCACTGTTCCTAGGCCATCATTGAAAATAAGAATGTGTTCTTAACTGACTTGCCTAGTTAAATAAAGGTGTAGGAAAAAAAAAAATCTGCCAAATCGGTGTCCAACAATGAATGTGCACAAAAAATGTGTTCTAGAAGCTGTACTAGATACATGTCAGAACTTTGTGACTACTAATTGAGAAGACCGAGGCCCACAAGCATCAATTAGTGATTCATACCAGTGACAGTTGCTTGGTGGACATTGAACAGTGGGTTGACAGGATTTACAGAGGTCTTTGTTAGAGGCCAGACCCATAGATTGTGAGGCTAGCTAAGCTATTCATGTATAATGCTGAACAGAGCAAAATGACCACAGGTTTAAAACACACACGCATACATACCTGCAGTTTCTGCAACCTCCATGGTGGCAACAACTGGTTCAACGTCAGCTAAAAAAAAAAAAGGAGGTAGAGCGTATTCACATTAACGCTTCTTTCATCAGACATTTTTCATCAAATAAAATGTAAGGTGGGATTGGTGTGAAATCTACCAACCAGCACTCTTCAGTTCTCATGAGGCCAACAAACTGCAACACCAGTTCCCCCAGTAAACTGGTTTGCGATATGTACTATAGACAGGTTGGTTGTTTTGCAACAACCAAAGCCTGTGCAACTATGGGCAAAACATATGGGTTGGCTTAGATTATTGACAACATGTAAACTATATTTCTTCAATGTTTTTTTTTGTGTGCAAAATCAGCACTTGTGATCTCACATACATTGTTACAGTTCTGGTTAGCTAGCAAATTTCAGTTAACATGGAATCAGTTAAAACACCTTAACACAAGACATGGTCTCAAGAACAAGCCAAAACTGTCTGACAGTAGTCACGATTCCCCACATGGCAGTTTCTTGTCATTGTTGGTAGCCATCTGGCCATCCAGAATCACAAGATCTGACTTCTGCGCCATTGAAGTGTCAACCACTTGTGACATTGTCAGCTAACCCATCTATACGCAACAACACTCCACCGGAAGAGGTTAACCCACCAACAGCTTGATGTTTACTATACTTTTACTGGGCTGCCATTTTCCTCAAGAGCAGTTGAATATCTTTAGTATAAACACACATTGGTGATGTCCATCAACAGCAGAAAGCCTGTACAGACGTGTTCGGCAGGTTAACAGGTAAGCTGAGGTGAAAGGATAAGAAAACAGCCGCAGGTCAAAAATCAGACTGGGAAAATAGCTAGATTTGAATCCCCTCATGACCTACAAGTTAGTATTGCCTAATAGATCATGCATAACCACCACAACCTAAGAGCTTTTCTAGAAAGGATGGTAATTTATGTTTCAAGACAAAGCACCTTACATATTCCCCTCTCCATATTCGATTTGGCAGAAGACAGAACTGACCAAAACATGCCACAGCTCATTTTCATTACATCAAAACGTAAAAGAGTGACATCTATGAATGGCTCTGACTAGTTATTTCTGCTTTCTTGGTCTGCTCAAATGGGACACTTTGTTCACAAGTTTGTCTTCCACTTATGTAAAGAAAGATCGTCCACGTCACACCAATAATGTCAACACTAGTTACCAGTTCCTAAAGTTGTCATGTCTTGCAATTTATAAGGGGCAAGGTTGTACCCGTTCAAATAATTACTAGTTATCTACAGTATCTAGTTGGGTACATATCTTGAAATCCTAACTTACATTGTGGGAAGGGTATAGACCAAAAAGCACAATTGGCCAAGAAAGTCTTAGCTAGACATTTCTGACTACATAGCCCACGTAGACAGTAAAAACAAATGTGGGACCGTTTGTCTTACCAACGTTAGGTACACAATTGTCACACGACTGACTTAGGATAGGCTAACTAACGTTAACTAAGTTATGCCAGTAACTAACATTTGGTAAAATGATAACGTTTGCTACTTTACCTAGTTAACTAAAACCTCGAATGTCCAAAACCTCACATAGTTAATATTAGATAACGTATGTAACTATAGACACTGTCGGCGACAGTTGGCTAAAAGCAAGTTAACCGGCAACTAACTAGTAAGTAGTGGCTAGAAACATAACGTTACTATAGTTGGCTCAAACCTACCGAAAATATTAGCTACAAACTAACAAGACATTAACAATCCAACTACCGAATACAGCTAACGTTACAGTAACTTAGCTGACTAACAAACTAACGTTCGGTTGCTAACTAACTAGCCTAGCTAAATACCGTTAATTTGGTAACTAATGCTTGCCGTTAACGTTAACTAGCTACTGTCTCTAAAGTGTAGACGCATGTGTGTTGTGGAGCTTGTTAGCTAGCTAACTAAGTTAGCAAGTTAACAAGCTAGCTAACCATCTAGCCAAACGCAAACGTGAGTGACCACGAACTTACCACCGGAATCAGGATCTTCCGAGGGGCCTTTCTGAAAGAAGGACGGGACAAATTCGACGGCATTTATGTTGGGGACAAACGGTTTGGCATTCACGTTGAGGGCGGCGAATTCGGAATCGAGTTTCCCGTCGACCGGGGCCTCAACATCATCCTCTTGTTCCCAGGAATCAGGGGCAGCGTCTCTCGGGTCCATCGTGGGTCTTTGCTAGATGTTCACTACTGTGGATAAATACTTGCGTTACGCAGTTGCTGAACTGGCTGGTGTCCACCCCTATTATTAACCCGTTGTTGAGGTCACCCTATAAAATTGACCAAACTTCCCCTCTCTAATGTCTAATATGATTTCGATTTACTTGCAATAAAATAGCCGGTTTCTCTCGGTAAAGGAATACGCGAAAGCAAGATTCGACTCAGCACTCCCAGCAAGTCCTCGTGTGCTGCTGACTCTCCCCAACCGATGGGAGCGACAACCAGTTGCATACTGGGAGATGCTGTGCATTGCATGTGTCGCCGTTATTCGGTAGAACGCAATGGAGGAAGCGAGAAAACTACATTTCCATACACACGGAAAGCACACTTTTTATGTCAACGTTGCTGACCCATCTTGCAGGTTCAACATTTTTTAGTTCCGATTCGGCAAACGTTGCACGAGACGCTCAAAGGCCAGTCTGAACACTGAAAATAATTATTTACAGAACACACGTATCCCGTTTAAACTTAAATTTCATTACCTCAAATTGACATCTCGCGCAAAAATCTAGGAAGTGCATCTGCAACAAACTATCATTGGATATTTTTGTATAGGCCTGTCTGTGAGTTCTTTCCACAGTGTAGGCCTTCTCTATTGACAGACAGTGGGTATCTAATGACATTGCAGTCTTTTTCACATAGGTAAACATATGCAAGTTTAGTTCATTTTCATTCCCATTGAAATAAACGTGAACCATACTGAAAAAAAAAAAACGCAACAAATTTCAATGTGTTTACGGAGTTACTGTTCATAGAAGGAAAGTAGTCAATTGAAATACATTCATAAGGCCCCAATCTATGGATTTAACGTGACTGGGGAGCCAGGCCCAGCCAACCAGAATGAGTTTTTCCCAACAAAAGGGCTTTATTATAGACAGAAATACTCCTACTTCTTGATATGCCACACCTGTCAAGTGACTGGATTATTTGGAAAATGAGAAATGTCCACTAACAGGATGTAAATAAATGTTGTGCACAAAATTTGAGAGTTAAGCTTTTTATGCGTATGGATAATTTGTGGGATCTTTTGTTTCAGCTCATGAAACCAACATTTTACGGCATGTTGTGTTTATAATTTTGTTCTGTAAGGACACTGCTGAGGTTCAGCTGAGGCCTTGGTGCAAAGTACTAGTTTTGCCACTAGGGAGAGACAATGTCTAGCACAATTTTCAGCAGCACAAACCGGTGCATCAACGAAGGCAGGGCAAACAACATTGAGGAAAAAGTTTGAGCATTGCAGTGTGTATTTGGGTTCTTTAATTCCCCATACTGATTCCATAGGATATTTCTGACGGGGAGAAACACATCAACCTGACATTGGTACTAAATCAGGATTTCAATGATGTGGAATTACTGATAAATTACTGGAACTAACAATTTGATTAACACCTTTGACTTGTAAATTAAAGAGTCCCTGCAAATGATTGATGACAAAAACTGTTTTAGATCATGTTTTAATAAAGCTGATTGGATTCTTCAATACATCCCTCTTTCCATCCCATGAAATTACATTTGACCAGTGTTTTTTCAGACATCTTTGAGAAACAGGCATTGCACTTCATTCAACGAGATTAGTGCAGTACTTCAACCACCTATGTCCTTAAAACATTAATCTTTTATTAAATATTTTCACTTCAGAAAACTAAATTAATGGTGTATCAAAAATAACACTCCTGGTTCAACAAATATCAGTTATTTTTCTCTTTGCTATGAGCAGATTGCACCAGAATTGCTGATTATGAGCAGAATAAAAAGGAACATGTACAGACATGTTTAATGAACATGAAAACAATGTCCTCAAAGTAAGGTGATAAAGACATAATAACAAAGCCTTACGACATTAAACAGATATACAACAAATGGAAATTATAACAGAGTACAGTGAACCAAGCTCATCTTTATAGTACCAATTCAGAAGACAACAATTATGGTTGTATTTTCAAGTTAAGTGCACATCCTAAATTAAGAAAAACTTAAAAGTAGAAGCTCATTCCATTCTGTCTGCTTTGGATAGAAAAATGTCTAACGGCACAGTGTTGTACAGTGGATACAAAAGCAGTTTTATAAGCAAATGATTCATCACATTTGAAAGTCATTGTAATGTCAGTAGTCTACTGACACCCTAGGTCATTAAAGTTCTCCCAATTTTTATGACTCCATAGCAGAAATATGATTGGACAACGAGAATGTAACACCTATCATTTCAATAATTACAACTGTGTACAAAACATGTTGTAAACCCCCTTAGAGCTGTAGGTCGAGAATAGTTCAATTCTCTAGATAACTTCTCCTTTGAAAACAATGGTATAGAAGGAACATAAAACTGGATCCTTGACAAAGGGCTTAGAGAAAAGGTATGCAAAATCAAAGAGATTATAATGGAAGCAGGATGGAAATATTTTGTGTCATTTCAAGTCAGGAATCATAATTCTTCATCAAAGTAGTTATTGCAACAAATTATAGACTGTTATTGAGAATTTAAAAAATACATGACTTGAAAAAGTTGATTAACAAATAATGTGCAACATTAAATAAGGTAGTGCAGTAATAAATGGACAGAACAAATGGAATATATATAACCAAACTATTTCCTCATAATGCATGTAAAGCAAGACTGCTTGTGAATGTAAGGAAATGTTAGCCCCATTGGTCATATTATTAAAAACATACATTTATATTGTTTAAAAAAACATCCACCAATCAGACTGAAGTATGTGAAAAAATTAACAGGAGGGTGTTTGACAAACCGTGGAGGGTCTATTGGGGTAGTGTGTGTTTAAAGATCAGAAGCAGGTGGGTGTGTGTATTCTCTCGTTCAATTCATATCACAGTATGCTTTCATTTTTCTACTACATTTCCCTCTAAATAGATCTGGTTTTACTGATCATGATGGTGATGGAGTGGATAGAAATAGGTGCGCATACATTACATACAAAATAAAATGGTTTTATTTCCAGTGTTAGTCACATGTTACTTGGCTTGCATATAAGCTGTTTTACCTCCGGGCCATGACAAGACCGACTGAAGTAGTGGAGGCCATGAACCAGGAAGTCCTCAGACGACCCTTCACCTTTGACTCCCTGCCTCAGGTGTAGTTCCTGCTTGACCAGAATTCTTAGGTCCTACTCCTAGATAGTTATTTATTAACCCACAATGATCGAGTCCTCAGACAGTCAGACACAAAGAGACTAAGGCTGGATTCCATTCTGAAAACCTGGTTCCTTCCCTTTGTCCTTGACCTCTCCCAGTCATCAAGGGACTGGAAAGAAAGAATAAAGTAGAGATACAATGACAAAAGCACTCCCTACCCTTCTGGTAGGCTAAGTGATGCCTTTGCTGTCTAATTATCTCTCATCACAGTTTCCAGTCCCTTTAGATCTATAAGGAGACAGTTGTCAAGAAAAGAGGCAAGGAAGAATTATTTGAGAACGGAATGAATCCCTGCTCTGCAACACCTGCTGGACTGGCCTGGAACCTTTCAGAGCTGGTTTCAAATAACCCTGCTCTGAGGGCTGTCCTATCTGCCTGTCTCCTCCACTGGTGCGTCCTGGCCATCAGGCTGTCTCTCCTCCTCTTGTGTACCAACCTCACCGTTCTCCTGCGTGGGCTCGGGTTCAGCCGGCACCTGGGGGGTCTCTGGGCTCTCAGGGACCACGGAAACCGCCTCGTCTGGGACAGGGGACGGTGGGGTGGGTTGTGGGAACCTCTCCCTGGAGAAATCCTCAGCCTGGCCCACGGAGCTGGTCTCACTGTGGGAGTCAGAGCCCCCCGCACCCTCGCGCCGGAACAGCCTCTGTCCTGCAAGTGGAGGAAAAAGAGAATAGTAGTCTAAGATTTCCAGTATTTTTATAAATAAAATATGTCCCTTGATTTTAAAAGAGAATGACTGCAAAAAAACAAGAATATCCCATCTATAGATTCTGTGAGACCATACCTGGCAGTCTCTTGGCAGAGGAGGTAGGGGTTTCTGGCGACGCCAGCCCACCTGTCTGGGCCTTCATGGAGTAGGTGGGTTCTGTGGAGTCCAGGGAACCTATGGGAAACAGTCACTTAAATACCATCGGAATGCAGATGTACAGGAGCAACCTACGAGCAGGCACACACACAGTTGTGTACCTGCAGCCAGGTTAAAGGTTCTGCCCTTCACAGTGCTCTGGAACGGAGAGAACCAGTTCAACACGGAGCCGACCAGAGGAATCTGTCTCAACACACCCTAAGAGAGAGATATGATGGATTGCTTTTAATACAAATCAGTCCATAAAATGTGCATGTATACAAAGCATTGATTAATGTCATATATATACAAAAACACGCACACACACCTCCTCCATGAGTTTGTCCTGGTTGTCTTTCTGGAGCTGGAGCTCTGCCTCCTGGATGCCTTTCCTCACCACCTCTGTCATGTTCTCTAATAGCTAGTGACAAGATGGGACAGAAGTCATTTTTACAACTCAATCAATGCAATAGGATTGTAGTATTGCATAGATTATTACATTTTATCATCAAAAATCTATATAATCTGGAAGTACCAGCCATGTTGGAGGAAGTGACAGACTGTAGGTAAACAGAGTAGAAGGAGATAGCTTTACCCTGCCGTTCTCCTCTATGTCCCTCCCCAGGGCGGCTATCGTATCCACTAGCTCTGCCACGTCTAGGTCCTCCGTTGCCATGCCAATAAATATGCAGTCCTTCTCAGGTCCGAACTCCAGGCCTGAGGATGGAGGGAGAGAAGTTAAGAGGTAAAGCAGGCAGAATCAGAACCAGGTCTGAATCATTCCTTGAATTGAGGTGTAGAATGAAACCTTGAGTGTCAGATGTGATAAAAGGAGCTCTGTGCTGTGGACAGGCACAGTACTGACCGGTGGAGAAGATGAGGTCTGCATCCAGTTCCCCTAGTTTCACCAGCAGCTCACTGTTGATCTTCTCCACCTCCAGCTTTCTTTACTGTCATTCAGCTCCTCAACCCTCGGCTCATACCTGAGTGGATACACAATCATTTTGTGGACAAGTTGTACATAATTTTACTGTACAGAAATGACCAAATTTTAACTATGAAATGGCATGGTAAAATGGTAATTAAAAGCTACTAATGATATAAATACTGAATGAATAACAGTATATTCCTACCTGACGGCTCCCAGGCCAGGCCAGTTGAGGTCCTCTATGTAACTGAGGGCAGAGTGGCGGTACACCTCCTCTCTGAAGTCCAGTCTGAGACGCAGCGTACAGTTCAGCACAGGAACCAGCTCAATCAACCGCTCCACCAGCAGATCCACGTCACACCTCTGGGTCCCCAGGGCTGGGAGGGAACAGGTCAGAGGGCAGAGTTCAGAGGTCAACAGCTAAAGGGTCAACAAAAGGAGAGTTGTGCCTGACTGATGATGATTAGGTGTTCTTCATTAACTGTACAGGTGAGTGTGTGTAATACAAATTATGGTATATCTAACAGGTGTGTCTTACATGTGAATGTTTATTTTACAGGTGAGTGTGTGCCTTTCTTTATGATGTGTGTGTGTGTTACCTGCGGCGGTCATAAGAGGGGTGAAGCGGACACAGGTGCCCTCGTCCTCCAACTCCACTATGTCTACCCCGCTGGCGGGCACCAGCTGTGCCAACCGCTCACACAGCTACAGGCAGACACAATCAATCAACCAACCAACCAACATTGGTCTCACCCATTACACATGTATACAAATGCTCACCCATCTGTTGAGGGAATCTAGCACTTCTCTCTCTCCAGCAAAGTAGCCCTCCACAGAACCACCACTGGATTCTGAGTAGAGGGAAGAAGGCATAGCATTATGACCCATTACATATAACATGCCAAATTCAAACCCATAGTACATTTGAATGCATTATTACATCATTTGAATGCACACATTGCATCTAAAGTAAGTTGGATGCAGCTGAATAAGAGTTCCTGGTTAGTTGAGGAAAATGTGTTGGAACAGGAAGAGTAATGTTAACCCACTCACCTGCACTGGTCTCCTGGGAGAACCTAAACACTACTACTGGAGAGTTGAGCTCATCCTCCACCTGCAGCACAGGAAAGGTAAGAGACACACAGGTGAGGTTCCACACATCCAGGATCATAACCTTTGATCTTTAAAAAACTCTGTTGTCATTAACATGCAAACAGGTGTACTGTGTGAGAATGGGCCGGAGAAGCTGTGTGATGTGATGCTATGAAGATGCCTGGGTTTGTGACACACATCCTCTGTTTGAGCAGTCAAAGTGGTCTGCATGGAGATTGTTAAATCATGCAGCTTTAAAAAAAGTAAAATGTTTGGGCATAAATGTCAATGCCTATGACTTCCATTCACAATGGACATGTCTGTGTTTTCCATGGACTTTATATACATGACTAACTCTTACAACCTACGACAAATCCACAACTGACCATTATATTGTATGTACTTTGTATACTTTGTACATGAAAATCATTGAGTCGGGTAAATGTTAGTTTTGGAGAAAATCCCAGCACAGAAAATACACTACTTTTCCTCCTGGTAATTTCTCCCCACCTCTAACAATTCACAGTAAGGTATGTATGTACTACCCAGTACCCATAGCAGGATTGACTGTTTTTTTAAACCTTTATTTAACTAGGCAAGTCAGTTAAGAACAAATTCTTATTTTCAATGACTGCCTAGGAACAGTGTACCTTGTCAGCTTGGGGATTTGAACTTGCAACCTTCCGGTTACTAGTCCAACGCTCTAACTACTAGGCTACCCTGCCACCCCGGTTGAAGTGACATGTTGGATTGTTACTGTTGTACCCTAACAGGGTAGTTATGTAAACACAGTGAGGTCCATCTGATGACGCCTGGGCCAAAGTTCAACTTTAGAGTCATCAGGATTCTGTGAAGACGTGGTGGTGGGGGGACAGGACATTCTCTGCTGTGCCTAAAACATGCCTGTAGTGATGATTGGACAGGAACCAGGAGTGGACTGATTGCAGTTTTAGCAAATGAGTGCCCTCGATTTGAGCGGTGTCTCAAACAGTGCCTTTCAGGGCATTCAGGTGGACAAACATGGTCAGGTATGGAGTGAAACAGAGAAAGAAAGAAAGGGGGAGCAGGCAGGGAAAAGAGGGTTGGTCCCACCTACAATAGACAGAATGAGAGAGCCCAGCAAGTCCCGTAGAGAGCCCCCTGAGATCAGCGGGATCCGAGAGAGAGACACCACACCCTGTAACCAAGGCAACCCAACAGCTCACTATCTACAGTACACACACAACAAACGGTACTCAAAGCCACCAACACAGTAACCAGACCCACAACACACTGCTTGTTCACCAGATCAGCTTCAGCAGTTACTGCACAGTTCCAAGAATCTCTATATCGTCTACATGTGTAAATCATATTCACACTCTGTTTCAGATTATATAAAGCTCACCATCTGCTCAGAGCTGATGCCTGTGAACAAGGTCTTTGTTTAGCGACAGTATGACAGAGGTCTCTGTTAGCGAGGCTCAGTGCTTTTCTTTACCATAGTCAGAGCATCAACGAAAGAGATCTCAGAGTCAAGCTCATCCTGATGACAAAACAGACGTCAGATGCCCGCATCTTTATAAATGTGTGTTATGTGTTAAAGTGGAGTGTGATCTTATGATTGTTTTCTTAAGTTATCGTATCTTAAAACTCAACAAGCAAAAGCTCATATTATTGGGGGCCTTCATCATGACTCACCTATGTGTAATGGCTTTATAGTGCCTTCGTTAACACCCATAGTGCGTTATTAAATACAATAAACAGCTTATGACTGCTTAGAACAGCCTCAATGCATAAATGCTTTCCACACACATTAATAGATAGTTAAACAGCAAGTTGTGGACCTACTGAAGTCTTTATGGAAGCCAGAGTCTTCAGTTTCTCCAGAAGTTGTTGGCTCTACAGACAAAAAGAGATACTACTAACAAACTGACCTGTGTTGTAAGGTGATAGAAATGAATACAGATCGCTAACCAACATGGTAATTACTAACCTAAGGTACTTACGAGCTCTACAGCGTGTCTAATCTTCTCCACTATCCCATCCTGGCCCAGGTACTGCAGGGAGAGCCAGAGAGGCAGGGCACGCAGCTTCTCTACTGGCTGACTGGAGGTCAAACCAGCTGCCAGAGACTAAGACGGGAGGGAGAGAGAGAGAGAGAGAGAGAACTCAAATGGATAGGTGAAAGCAAAGATTCCACCACATAGCTTTCACCAATCAAGTCATATCAGATTTCTAGTAACTTCAAGGGAGGAAGGATGCAAGTTTAAAGGCCCTACAGCTACAGACAGGGAGAGAGTTAAGAGGGGATACCAAAGAAGAGAACAGGAAGGATAAAGTGTACCAGGGCTGGGTCCTCGTGTCTGTAGAGGGTGACAGCTGGGACAGCAGGCAGGCCCAGCCACGGACCCAGGGTCAGGGTCATACTGTCACTCCTGGTGGCTGCCTGGGGACAGGGAGGGGGCAAAGACACATAGTAGACATATTACATTACCGTACTATACAGGCATCTTACAGTGAAGTTTAGAGTTCTGAGGGTCACAGAATGGGAGAGCATATCCTATACGTACCATAACGGGGGATGAGACCTCCCACAGAGCCAGAGTGGCCAAGTTGACCCTGAGAGACAGAAAATACCAAGCAGTTATAAAGCATTTACAAACCCCTCCAATATGGTTGGTTAAAAACATTTATTACAAGTATGTGTAATGTTGTTACCCACCCTTCTATGTGGAGCCACATGCCATACTGTTCACACAGCTCCTTTAGACGGCCCAGCTTGTCTGTGTGTCCCGCCCCAGGGGTGCCTGGGAAGACAGGCAGTGAGTACGCTCTGAATCACTCTGCAGTACGTCTTGGTCAATAAGTCAGTGATTGACATGTTGATTTAACCTTTATTTGACCAGGTAAGTCATACAATAACATCCTGGTTGGTCAAGGGGTAAACATTGTTTCACTTTAGAGTGTAAAACTGTGTGTGTTGCTACCATGTTGTTGTCATGTTGTGTTGCTGCGTTGTTGTCTTAGGTCTGTCTCTGTGTTGCGTTGTCTCTTGTTGTGATGTGTGTACACATACATAAACACATTTTATTTTTTATCCCAGCCCCCATCCCTGCAGGAAGACCTTTTGGTAGGCCATTATTGTAAAAAACAAGTTCGTTCTTAACTGACAAGTAAAATTAAGGTAACATTTTTTTTAAAGTGTGTCACCATGCTAGGTTTTTCAATAAGCACAAACTTGGAGAAAATAAAACACTTTTAAGAGTAGATGTGTGTTCTCTGCCATTTCTTGTATTAAAAAGGTGATAGAATTCCCCACTGACCAGCGTTGGCGATCAACAGCAATGGAAGCTTCCCAGTCTCCACATCCTCTCTGATCAGCTTGTCCAGCAAGGCAATGTCCTGCAAACAGCAAAACACCCATGGAGAAATATATTGTTTTCCATTTAAAAATCAGGGTAGTATGGTAGGTAGTACACATACAAGCACCCCAGTGTCCTAAATACATAAACTCAACAAAAAAAAGAAACGGCCCTTTTTCAGGACCCTGTCTTTCAAAGAGAATTCGTAAAAATCCAAATAACTTCACAGATCTTCTTTGTAAAGGGTTTAAACACTTTCCCATGCTTGTTCAATGAACCATTAACAATTAATGAACATGCACCTGTGGAACAGTCGTTAAGACACTAACAGCTTACAGAAGGTAGGCAATTAAGGTCACAGTTATGAAAACTCAGGACACTAAAGAGGCCTTTCTACTGACTCTGAAAAATACCAAAAGAAATATGCCCAGGGTCCCTGCTCATCTGCGTGAATGTGCCTTAGGCATGCTGCAAGGAGGCATGAGGACTGCAGATGTGGCCAGGAAAATAAATTGCAATGTCCGTACTGTGAGAAGCCTAAGACAGCGCTACAGGGAGACAGGACGGACAGCTGATCGTCATCGCAGTGGCAGACCACGTGTAACAACACCTGCACAGGATCGGTACATCCGAACATCACACCTGTGGGACAGGTACAGGATGGCAACAACTTCCCGAGTTACACCAGGAACACACAACACCTCCATCAGTGCTCAGACTGTCCCCAATAGGCTGAGAGAGGCTGGACAGATGGCTTGTAGGCCTGTTGTAAGGCAGGTCCTCACCAGACATCACCGTCACCTAAGGTCACAAACCCACTGTCGCTGGACCAGACAGGACCAGATAAAAGTGCTCTTCCCTGACGAGTCACGGTTTTGTCTCACCAGGGGTGATGGTCGGATTCACATTTATCATCAAAGGAATGAGTGTTACACTGAGGCCTGTACTCTGGAGTGGTACCGATTTGGAGGTGGAGGGTACATCATGGTCTGGGAGGGGGGGGTGTCACATTATCATCGGACTGAGCTTGTTGTCATTGCAGGAAATCTCAATGCTGTGCGTTACAGGGAAGACATCCTCCTCCCTCATGTTTTACCCTTCCTGCAGGCTCATTCTGACATGACCCTCCAGCATGACAATGCCACCAGCCATACTGTTCGTTCTGTGCGTGATTTCCTGCAAGACAGGAATGTCAGTGTTTTGCCATGGCCAGCGAAGAGCCCGGATCTCAATCCCATTGAGCACGTCTGGCTATTTTTTGCTAGCAGGTGTATAAAATCGAGCTCAGTGACTTTCAACGTGGCACCGTCATGGGATGCCACCTTTCCAACAAGTCAGTTTGTCAAATTTCTGCCCTGCTCGAGCTACCCCGGTCAACTGTAAGTACTGTTATTGTGAAGTAGAAATGTCTAGGATCAACAACAGCTCAGCCGCGGAGTGGTAGGCCACACAAGGTCACAGAACGGGACCACCAAGTGTTGAAGTGCCTAAAAATGATCTTTCCTCGGTTGCAACACACACTACCAAGTTCCAAACTGTCTCTGGATGGAATGCCAGCACAATACCTGTTCGTCAGGAACTTCATGAAATGGGTTTCCATAGCTGAGCAGCTGCACACAAGCCTAAGATCACCATGCGCAATGTCAAGCATCAGCTGGAGTGGTGTAAAGCTCGCCGCCTTCTCTGGGGTGATGAATCACGCTTCACCATCTGGCAGTCCAACGGACGAATCTGGGGTTGGAGGATGCCAGGAGCACACTACCTGCCCAATGCATAGTGCCAACTGTAAAGTTTGGTGGATGAATACATTGGTCAGGGGCTATTTTTCATGGTTCAGGGTAGGCCCCTTAGCTCCAGTGAAGGGAAACCTTACCTCTACATTATACAATGACATTCTAGACAATTCTGTGCTTCCAACTTTGTGACAACAGTTTTGGGAAGGCCCTTTCCTGTTTCAGCATGACAATGCCCCCATGCAGAAAGTGAGGTCCATACAGAAATGGTTTGTCGAGATCGGCGTGGAAGAACGTGACTGGCCTGCACAGAGCCCCGACTTCAACCCCATTGAAAATCGACTGAGAGCCAGGCCCAATCACCCAACCTCACTAATGCTCGTGGCTGAATGGAAGCAAGTCCCCACAGCAATGTTCCAATATCTAATGGAAAGCCTTCCCAGAAGAGTGGAGGCTGTTATGGTAGCAAAGTGGGGGGATCAACTCCATATTAATGCCCATCATTTTGGAATGAGGTGTTCAAATACTTTGTAATGTAACAAAAGTATGAGCCCCATCTAAATGAGGCTGATGTACCATTTGGTGCTGGGATCCAAACATGGTGTTACAGGGGACAGTACACAGGCTGGACAGAGGCAGACCCAGCTGAGGAAGAGAGGATTTCTGTTAAAGTCAATCTACATAATAACTTCTGAAATATCTGCTCTTATAAAACTAAAGTAACATCAAAAAGGCCTGTCTGTGTGTCTTCATGTAAGAACACGCAATGCGTTTCTATGCCTGTTTCTACACCTACTTGGCTGCAGAGGTGCTGTCCCAGGCCAGGCCTGCAGGTGGCACTCTGGTAAATGACAGGCTGTCTGGAGTTGAGCACGGTGTAGCCCTCTGTGGAGTAGTCCTCATAGCGGGTGTTGAGGACCAGGCGACACACCTTCAGCAGGCCCTCTCTGTCATCTTCATGGTAGTATGCTGAGCCACTCTCATACCTGGCAGGACATCAAAATTAGCAAAGCATCAGGAACAAGCACACACACGCACTCGACAGACAGACCCAGACACCACCTGAAGAGTCTGCAGAGCCAGAGTGTTGTGTCAGACGCGATGCGTGTGATCAGCTTCCTGAGTCTCTCCCTGTCCAGCACTGAGATGTAGGCTGCTAGGCTGTGTCCTAGCAACGCCATGTGACCCTGCTCTCCGACATTCTGCATCCTGCTGGGGGACAAGACCCCCACAGGAAGTTAGGTCAAAAGACGTGATGTTGATAAACTGTATTATACTGATTGTATTGGGAATATTTAAGATGAATAAAGTTCATATACAGTGAAGAGTGATTAACACAATGCTTAGCATATTTATATGTTTTCACGTTCTGTTTGTGCAAGGTTCTGTTGATAGTGATTGACGCCAGACTGGAGGTACAAGGACACTGATTATTACTGTATTCTGTGAAACACGGTGTGATTCTGTAGCAGCTGACAATGTCACTGCAAATTGTTTTGACTTCCTACAAGCCTCTTGGGCTGTTTTTTACAGAACACTTGGTACTGTCTGATTAGAATATAAAGGGCCTGTCTCCAAGAGGCCAGATAGACATTTTCACTGCCTCTGATCTGGAGGTGTCTCCCTGTTGCAACTTTAATCAACCGGATAGATTTTTTATTGATATTATCAACAACTTATTATTGTTCACATAAAAATTCTTATTATACAGATAAGAAAATTCTAAGATGGCCTTCCAACTGACATCTGCTCTCAGTAGTGGTGTTTTAATGTCAGACCTACCGATGGCTTGGCTTGTCTTCCTCCTCATCTTCATGCATGAGATTCTGGACCAGCTGGAGTATACTGGCCACATCCTGCCCACTGGAAGTTTGGAACAAAACACACAACTCATTGCATTACTTCTGTGAAATAACATCCACATTTGTATGTGTGAGAGAGAGACAGAAAGATACTAGATTGAGAGTGAGAAACAGGGCTATCTACTGTACTCACTCTCCCTGTAGGGGTCCAGGGATACTACTCCTGCTGAACTGTCGTCTATCTGCATCCGGATCTGATGCACTGGAGAGAAACAAACAACAAAACCAACAAGTCAGATAGTCCTTCAGGTGTGTGCATATGACTTGTATTAACATACAGTATATGCGAAGAGATGTGTCATTAACAACCAGTGTAATACTCATCAATACATCTTTATGAACAAACACCAATTCATAAAAGCTCACTTTCGGCCATCCTCCAAGATCTTCATGGCCTCGTTGAGGTTCTTGCCCATTTCAGCGAGTGTGGGGTCGACCATCATCTACGGTCAGAAGTCAGAGACTGAGCAAAAAGACACTAAAGCAGATGGATACCTCATTCCATCTCAGGGTTA
This sequence comes from Oncorhynchus tshawytscha, assembly GCF_018296145.1. NCBI lineage: Eukaryota > Metazoa > Chordata > Actinopteri > Salmoniformes > Salmonidae > Oncorhynchus > Oncorhynchus tshawytscha. The sequence goes on along the minus strand of NW_024609614.1, from coordinate 28,868 downwards.
GACAGAGCCATTGCCAGAGGCTAGCTAAAAACACATCTTTCAGTTCTCTCTCCCCCTAAAGCCTTATATTTAACACTAATCCTCCCTCTACCCTCCTCTGTCACCTATTGGACTGCACATTGAGGTGGATCAGAGGTATAGGTGACAGAGGTCAATCTATTTGTTAACATTAGTCAAATATTGACATTGGCATGATGTAACAGACTCTACCATAGTCTAGCTCATGTTATTGCCAATTCCAGGCGACTGGAGAAGCAGTTGAAAGTAAATACAGTCTGATGAATAACTTCTATTCATTACCAGTGGTGCCTCAAGGCCCTAATTTCTGTCTGAAATGATAATGGGTGTGGTTATGGATACACCTGTTATGTGATAGTTGGATTACCTGGCTGATTTCATCAAACTGGATTTTCTGCTTCTACAATGTACCACTCAATATATTTATGATCTGCCTAAATATTTGTCTTTCAGTAAATGTCTGTTAACCAATAAATAACATCCGTGATCATGATGACTCTGGCTGTCTACTGAAATGTGTTCTGACAAGGGGAGTTTAAGAGCCCAGACGCTTGCTCTATAACACGCATCGCTTGCCGTACGGTTTTGGAAACATAAGGAACGTATCTTCCATATCAAATGAAAATACTACACAGCCATATCTCCAAGTTGCATTACTTGTTTACGGAAGACATAGGTGGCCACCTATGCTAAATAGCATGCTCCAAATCTGTGTGTAATCGTAACTGTGGAAAGTGTAGTTCGTCGACTGGAAGCACACATCTTGTGGGTATGTGCAAAACTGCTAATGTAAGTGTATATTTTTATTATATTTATTGCTGATATGAAAAGGGGTATTTCAGCATGTTTCAAAAACCGGTTTTGAAAGCGATGATTATTGACCTTTTGAAATGTTAAAACACAGCGTCGGAAGGTCGCGTTCTCAGTTGTCGATGAAGTCGGAGATTTCAGAGTTCCCAGATGTTTTGAACGCGGCAACTGCGCTAGTCAATCAGTTATCCGTGACCATCCATAATAAATTAGCAGCATCGTCATCACGATGATAAAAACAATTATGAATGGAAAGTGGCAGCTTCTTAATTGACGACATAAGCCATGAAAAAACAAGGACATGCAAGGGTTAAATGCCACATTGCATTGCGTGAATAAAGGAAATAAATCTAGTTCCGCGTAATTCTTCGCAATGACAGCTGGCTTACCGCTGTTGGTGCTGTTAGCCTAACTAGCATTGCTAGCCATAGTTTGCCTAGCGTTACCGCTTGGACCCCACCGAGATTGACAGCTCGTTTGTGCTTACCTTGTGACGCGGTGCCTTCAGACAGTTGAAAAGCTTGGGAAAAGGATACGCCGCCTATCCAGTCTGTATGGACGTGGGGATATTATTATATTGACGGCTGAACAGCTAACTCCTGTAAATGTTAACTTCCTGGACTGGCGCTCCGTATTCCACGCTGGCAGAGCTGACGTATTGCTACGCCACCACCAATGTGGTGCTGTGTGTATCTTGATTGGCTGATAGCTGCTTAGCTGACAAGCAGGCAGTGAGTGCAGGGTTTTTAAATTGAGTCCCTGTAATACTTTGAAATAGCCTAGTAATTAATTCCTCCATTCATTGAAGTAATGATCTATTTGGATGAAAGCAGGGCATCTAGTGCATAATGCACCAGTCCATCATAGACAGATAAGTGATTATTTCAGTGAAGGTAGGATGTTTTCAAACAGGGAGAATGAAACAGACAAAAAGTCCAAATTTGATATATTTTACAATGTATCTTCTTGAAATCTGATTTTAAACCTAACCTTAACCAGGTAGCCTAGTGGTTAGAGTGTTGGGCCAGTAACTGAAAAATTGCTGTCAGCTCAGGGATTCGATACAAGGCAAAAATCTGTCATTCTGCCCTGAACAAGCCGGTTAACCCACTGTTCTCTGGTAGGCCGCCATTGTTAGTAAGAACTTGTTCTTAACTGACTTGCCTAGTTAAATTTAAAAAAAAACCACACAGAAAACCTGATGCCTAACCTTAAATTAAGACCAAAAAGCAGATTTGTGTTATCTCGTGGAAACCACTCCCAATTGGATGAGGTCAAAGGGAAAGAAGAAGTGAATAATCAAATAAATGCAACTGAGATTCTCCCAGAGTGCAGTACAGTTCTTATTATTATATCTCAGTGGTAGTATCCTAGAATAGATGATGATGACTAATAATGAATATGGATGTTTGTAATCATATTTACAATGTAATTATTTGGACAGTAATGCTGAAACTTTTAATTTGGCTCTATACTGCAGCATTTTGAATTTGAGATTTTAAAATTTAACATGAGGCAACAGTACAGACTGTCATAATTTATTTGAGTTTTTTTCCTATATATCTGTTTTACCATTTAGAAATGAAAGGACTGTGAAGTCCCCCCATTTGAAGTTGCCAGAAGTACACTACATAACCAACAGTATGTGGACACCTGCTTATCAAACATTTCATTCATCTGTGCAGGCCAGGCATTAAAACCATTTCTGTATGGAGTTGGTCCCCCTTCCCCAAACTGTTGCTGCTTCTCAGAAGAATGTCATTGTAGCCCGAACCATTAAAACAGTCCCTGGCCATTATTCCTCCACCAAACTTTACAGTTGGCACTATGCATTCGAGCAGGTAGCATTCTCCTGGCATCCGCCAAACCCAGATTCTTCTGTTGGACTGCCAGATGGTGAAGTGTGATTCATCACTCCAGAGAACACGTCTCCACTGCTCAAGTGTACAATGGCGGCGAGCTTTACACCATTCCAGCCAATGCTTGGCATTGCGCATGGTGATCTTAGGCTTGTGTGCGGCTGCTCAGCCATGGAAACTCAGTTTATGAAGTTCCTGACTGAACAGTTATTGTGCTGACATTGCTTCCATATGCAGTTTGGAACTTGTTAGTGAGCATTGCAACTTAGGACAGATAATTTTTATGTACTACGCACTTCAGCACTCGGCGGTCCCGTTCTGTGAGCTTGTGTGGCCTACCACTTTACGGCTGACCAGTTGTTGCTCCTAAACGTTTCCATTTCACAATAACATCACTTAAAGTTGACCTTAGCAGCTCTAGCAGGGAAGAAAAGTTTGAAAACTTACTTGTTGGAAAGGTGGCATCTTATGACTGTGCCATGTTGAAAGTCACTGACCAGTAAGGCCATTCTACTGCCAATGATTGTCTATGGAGATTGCGTGGCTGTGTGGCTGAAAAAGCCAAATCTACTAATTTGATGGGGTGTCCACATACATTTGTATATACAGTGCATTCAGAAAGTATTCAGACCCCTTCCCCTTCCCTTTTCCACATTTTGCTATGTTTCAGCCTTATTCTAAAATGGATAAAATATTTTTTTCATTTTTTCTTCATGAATCTACACACAATACCCCATAATTTATAGATTTTTAGAAATATTAGAAAATGTATTACATATAAAAAACAGATACCTTATTTACTCAAAATTGAGCTCAGGTGCATTTCCATTAATCATCCTTGAGATGTTTCTACAACCTGATTGGAGTCCACCTGTGATAAATTCAATTGATTGAACATGATTTGGAAAGGCACACACCTATTTATATAAGATCCCACAGTTGACAGTGCATGTCAGAGAAAAAACCAAGCCATGAGGTTGAAGGACAGGATTGTGTTGAGGCACAGATCTGGTGAAGGGTACCAAAAAATGTATGAAGCATTGAAGTGAAGGTCCCAAAGAACACAGTGGCCTCCATCATTCTTAAATGGAAGAAGTTTGGAACCACCAAGACTGTCCCTAGAGCTGGCCGCCCAGCCAAACTGAGCAATCAGGGGAAAGGGCCTTGGTCAGGGTGGTGACCAAGAACCCAATGGTCCCTCTGACAGTGAGCTCCAGAGTTCCTCTGTGGAGATGGGAAACCTTCCAGAAGGATAACCACCTCTAAGCTGAAATCGCTGCCAAAAGTGCTTCAACAAAGTACTGAGTAAAGGGTCTGAATATTTATATAAATAGGATATTTCAGTTTTTTATTTGTAATACATTTGCAAAAAAATGTAAACTGTTTTTGCTTTGTCATTATGGGGTATTGTGTGTAGATTGAGGAGGTAAACATGTTTTAAACATCTATTTTAGAATAAGGCTGTATTGTAGCAAAATGTGGAAAAAGTCAAGGGGTCTGAATACTTTCTGAATGCACTGTATAGTGTACGTACATTTAGGTTGGGGTAAAAGTGACTAGGCAATCAAGATAGATAATAACAGAGTAGAAGCAGTGTATGTGCAGTGTGTGTATGTGGGGCGTCAATATGCATGTGTGTGGGGGTTTGTGTCTTTGAGTGTATTTAGTGTGTGTATGTGTGTTGGAGTGTCAGTGGAAGTATGGGTGGGTAGTGTCCAGTGAGTGTGCAATGTTCATGATTATCTGCAATCATGGCAGCATCCACGTTAATGTAGAAGTGTTAAGAAACATATATTCTTATTTACACTAAAAGTGACTCCAATATGACACAATACATTATTTACCATTCATTTCTATTGGGCACAACAATCTGAAACAAAACCAAAACAAACTATAAATCCATCAAACAAGTTGGTAGAGTCACAAGCTTGATGTAGTCATTGCCTCCTAGTAATATGGGACCAAATATTAAACTTGTGAGTTAATTGATTACAATATCAGTGAATTTGTCCAAACACTTATGACACCTTCAAATGGAGGGGACTAGATACATAAAGTGCATTCATTTCTAAACTGTAAAACAGATATGTTTAAAAATACCCTCAAATAAAAATATATTTGATCTGTAATCCAAAATGCTGGAGTATAGAGCTAAATTTAAATGTTTTATCTTCACTGTCTAAATAAATATATAGGGGAGTGTATATAGCTGCACTGTTAAAACATGCAAATGCAGATGAACCAAAGTTCATTCAACTGTTATAGGTAGCCCAGCAGGAGTTGGACCTGTAGCCCGAAAAGTGTTGAGTTGGTGTCCCGGGCCGGGTGCTGGAAGAAGGGAAGAATTGATCCGGCAACTGGAGGGTTGCTGGGTTCACATTCTCAAGCTATTCCCCTACTGTTGAGCCCTTGAGCAAGGTCCTTAACCTCACTCTCCATCCAGGGATGCTGCACTGCAGCTTGACCCTGTGCTCATCTCAATTGTATGTGGTGATGTACACATGTACAGAGCAGGAGACACATTGTTGTTGTTTGCTGTAACATATGGCCAATAAAGCTGTATTGTATAACATTTTCTCAACCTCACATGTATCAGGTATTGATTCTGCCCACTGGACACAAACTGGATGAATCAACATTGTTTCAACGTAATTTGTCAACATACTGTTTCAACCACAGAATTGTCCTCATGGTAACAAATGTCAAACAGACAAACCTTGTTTAACATATGTATATTGGATTTGTACCTTTTGAAACACGTCAGATCTTCAATGTTATATCCACAACCTCCTACTGGAGAGTTGATCTTCAGCTATCAATTTGATCTCCCATCAGGGTTTTAACCAAGTTCAACCCTGCTTAGCTTTGTCACGGACTACTACCAATGTGCTATCATCAGAATGATTAGAGATATATCTTAATAACTAAATAGATTCACGGTTGGTATTGAAGTCAATCCAAAGGGTAGGTTTAATAGAGCAAATAAAATATAACCCTACTCTATAAGTCAACGATACTATTTAGGCCTATATAGAATTTGTCAAGTCATCAACAGCTATTGTTTCAATTCAAACCAGGGTTATAATAAAAAAATAAATACATGTGTTTCATGCTTTGGTTGATGTCAAATTTAATCTTAATAATGAATATGTTGGATTCACGTCTCCATTTCAACCAAATTTCTAAGTTAAATAGGACATTTAAAGTTTGATTTGATTTAGTCCTATTCTTTAACTTAGACTTTTGGTTGAGATGGAGACGTGAATCCAACATCAATTACAAAGTTTTAGACAAACTGGAATTAAAGTCAGACTAATTCAGTGGCACAAAATATACCTCTTCTTCAAATGTTGATATTTGGTTGTGTTGATAACAAAACACAATATAAACTTTTTCAATACAGTAAATAGCCTATTAACTTGTCAATAAGTTAAAAATTATTTTGGATTCACGTCTCCAACTTAACAAAACAATGTAAGTTAAAGACTACAATTAAGGCAGTGGCTCATATGTAACTGTCCAAGCATTAGATACATCTGTCAGGTATGCGTAGGTGGCTGCAAGGGAGTCAGGCGCAGGAGAGCAGGTATTTGGTAGCACACGGAGCCTTTTATTCAGGCGAACCAAAAGCACACGGCACAATGAACACGAAATACAAAACGGGTATATATAACCCAGCGCAGCCAGACTAACGTGAGTATACTTCAAAACAGATAAACAATACCACACAAAGACATGGGGGAAACAGAGGGTTAAATACACAACACATAATGAGGGACAATGAGAACCAGGTGTGTGGGAAAACGAGACAAAACAAATGGAAAATAAAAAATGGATCGGCGATGGCTAGAAGGCCGGTGACGTCGACCGCCGAACACCGCCCGAACAAGGAGAGGCATTGACTTCGGCAGAAGTCGTGACAATCTCCTTTAAATGTTGATATATAGTTGCGTTTTCAACCTAACACAATTCGATATGACTTTTGTAATACAGACTAATGTAACGGTTTTAATTCAACCATAAAATGAGTAACTCATCCATGGCCACATTTTGTGGGTACTATATCTATAAAAGTCTTATTATGTAATCATAGAATTTCAAGATGGCTGGCAAAGGTCGGAGGTGGAGATCCACAATATAAATATCTGCACAGAATCTTGAACAGCATTGATCACTTGCATTATGTACTTTTAATGTAACCTCAACTGCAATTCAGGTCATTTGGTTGTGCTATTAGATGAAGCACAGTGATATCACATTGCTGTATAAATACAAAATATCTGACATTGTGTTTCCAATTCAACTTTGTTGTCCCTTTAAATGGTTGAAAGTGCAGTGATAACACATTTAGATGACAACTAAACCAAAAATCCCACATTGTTTTTCCATTAGAATTTGGTTGTGCTTTTAGATGGTTGAATGCATAGTGATAATACATTGTGAATTCAACAAACTTCTGGCTCTCTTTTTGAGTGGGTCAATAATGGTTGAAATCTCATTGATCAACATCTCATCCAAAAATTACCCACATTTTCCACGTTGAAATGACTCTGTGTTGTTCGTGTCGCACTGCTTTGCTTTACCTTGGTCAGGTTGCAGTTGTAAATGACAACATGTTCTCAACTGGCCTACCTGGTTAAATAAATAAATAAATAAATTAAGTGGTTTGCCCAGTGGGTGAGCACATACAGCAGGTTTTAACATTCTCGTTACGTCAATAGAATAAAGCCTATAAGTGGGAAAGGTTTGACAGACAGTGAACGGAAAATGAAAACTGCAAAGAAAAATGACTTGAAAATAGCTTTATTTGTAGCAATTTCAGAATTACAGTATCTGTATCTGTAAGAGTATGTACATCATATTGGCATATAATGCAGATATGCAGTCAGAGATGCACAGGCATCACCTCATGCAATAAAATCCTGAAATGATGTATTTATTTGTAGATATACCATTTGGGCCAACCCAATCCACCACCTTCACCAGACAAGGTAAATAGCAATTTTCTTGAAAATAAAAGTGCCATACAAGCAACCATGCCATGGCTATGCATTTCTGTAGACAATAACTACAGTTCTGTATCATTTTCTACACATACACAATAGATCATTTTAGGAATAATACTGATAAATACTTGCAGAGTATATGTAGCGCAGAGTTCAATAAACACATTGTAGCAACCCTGTGATACACATACTACGACCACTGCCAAGAGGGCTACAGTAGTGTACATGCCCAGCTTTGGAGTTTCTGGTTTTATACCAGACAGAACCAACAACCCCTGATTTCTATACAATACAGTAGCCCTCAAAATATCAAGCAATGAAAAAAATAAAATGTGCATTCGCTAGTCTCCCATTTTTTACTTCTTGATACAATCTACACCCGCATCGATGTCTGTTATGAAGACTATGATTATATAGTGAATATTATTACTTAGAATAAAAAGGCAGGTAGGGGGTGGTAGCAGTTATATTCAAAACTTATATCCAGCAAATATTTTATATGTTTGTAGATGAAGTAAATATAAAATAGATTCAGGAAGATAAGTAAACAGAAAACGTGTGAACGGAGCAGCAGCCTTAATCACTGCAAGAGCTCCAGAGAACATTAACAATGACAGACTATCTGTCATTAAGCAATTACAACTCATGCAATAAAAACAGAGTGAAGGCTAATTTTACTTAATGGCTGTTCATAAAGTGCAGAGAGAGAACAAATGGATGTTACTGAACAGGAATGAATGGCGACGAGTCAGTGAATGGAAAGAGTTTTCCACCAGTAGCCTTTATAAATGGCATATATTATCATATTATAAAGAAGAGGGTTAGACTGTACAGTTTTATAAAGGGTGTTAATAAGTATAATTATTATGAAAGAGCTGTCTAAAGAGCAGTCTAAAGAGCAGTCTAAAGAGCAGTCTAAAGACATAAAATACAGTTTGAGTCTAATGTTTTTTTTAAAATATACTAGCATGCACTAATCATGCTCTATGATGACATATTCTGCAAATTCAAGGCATCCCAACACTAAGAAGCATTCAAGCAAGAATTCAAAGTATTTTGAAAGAAAATATGATCTTAAAATACTCCATGAAGCAAACATTCACAAGCATAGCTTGCAATGTTAATAATTGATCTTTTTTTTAAACAATATTACATTTGTTTACTATGGAGGTTACGCTCAATTCATTTCTTATCTAAAATACAGGAGTTGCTTTCAGTATTTTTCAAGTAAATGCATCACTCATCTGTCATCTCTTAATAACTTCTCTCATCTACCCTTTTCATTCCCTTTTCCCTTTCTATTTCATTTCAAGGAACTACAATCTAAAACCCCTCCCTTTCACGTATTTCCCATCCTGTTAAAATGTGATACAAGTCTGACCAAAGAGCCAGCAAGGATATAAAGGCTTAGACAAGATATTTAAAAATGAATCACCAGTTAGTTAGGCAAATAGATGGCTTTCAATAGTCATGATGGACACAATGGTGGAAATCTCATCAGGGAAAGCAAGTCATTGGTTTCCAAATGACAAATAACACGTGTGACATATGAATCAATATGAATCTGTCAGCAGCAATGTTTGATAGAATCTATGTAATGGTCTTTTCTCATCAGTATGTAACACACTTAAGCAGCTTATTCAATTTCCTGCTCTAAATTAAACCTATTGACATCCATCAGAGACCATTACTGTATCCCAATACACCGAGGGCAGAGTATGGGTAGCACAATTATTAATCACATAACTTAACATAGAATTAAAGGTTAAACTACTTTCTCATTCTAAACCTATATTAAACTACAGCAAAAGTTAATTGTGCCTGGACTATTAAATTATTATAATGATGATGTGCATTTCATAGAATTACATGTCGATGTTTGCATTAGGGTGTCATGGAAAAGTTTGCGGCACTGTCAGATACCTTGATTCATCCTACTGCTTTCAGTATACGCTATTATGAGGTCCACACTATAGTGAGGAGTTAGTTAGTTAGTTAGTTAGGAAACAAACTACTGTAGTGCAAAACCTACTAAATAAATACACAACACAATGGTGTCATGGAGGACAAACATACTTTCTTAATATCCACAACAAAATGGGTTGGCCAAGCCTCAAACTGAGCCCATTCTTTCAGGTCTGATCTTTATCTAACTACCACACATGATGCAGGAGCCATTCTACACAGAACATGGACTAAGCATGCACTCCAGACTGGGAGATAACCTACAGCACATTCACTTCCACCAAGAGCATGGAATTCCTGATTATGACAAATGTATTTATTTAAAATCTCTGGCTGCAGGGGCAGTATTGAGTAGCTTGGATGAAAGGTGCCCAAAGGTGCCCAGAGTAAACGGCCTGCTCCTCAGTCTCAGTTGCTAATATATGCATATTATTATTAGTATTGGATAGAAAACACTCTGAAGTTTCTAAAACTGTTTGAATGATGTCTGTGAGTATAACAGAACTCATATGGCAGGCAAAAACCTGAGAAGAAATGAAGTGAAGTGAGGAAGTGAGAAATCTGAGGTTGGTCGATTTTCAACCCAGGCCCTATTGAATTCACAGTGGGATATGAATGAAGTTGCACTTCCTAGGGCTTCCACTAGATATCAACCGTCTTTAGAAACTTGAATGAGGCTTCTACTGTGTTGTGGGACTGAATAAGAGCTGAATGAGCCATTCCACATGATATCGAACTCTAGACACAAAGGAATTCTCAGGTTGGAACTTTATTGAAGATGTATGATAAAAGCATCCTAATGATTGATTCTATACTTAGTTTGAAATTTTTCTTTGACCTGTAATATAACTTTTTGAAGTTTTTGTCCGAAGTAATGCTCGACCTGCACGAGCGTTTGGATTTGTATACCTAACGCGCTAACAAAAGTAGCTACTTGGACATAAATAACAGACATTATCGAACAAATCAAGCATTCATCAAAGGTAAAGGAATATTTATAATGTGATTTCTGGTTTCTGTTGACTCCAACATGGTGGCTAATTTGATTATTTTTCTGAGCGCCGTCTCAGATTATTGCATGGTTTGCTTTTTCCGTAAAGTTTTTTTGAAATCTGACATAGCGGTTGCATTAAGGAGAGGTATATCTATTTCTGTTGAATCGATGTGGCTATGCAAAATCACTGGATGTTTTTGGAACTAGTGAACGTAACGCGCCAATGTAAACTCAGATTTTTTTTATATAAATATGAACTTTATCAAACAAATCATACATGTATTGTGTAACATGAAGTCCTATGAGTGTCATCTGATGAAGATCATCAAAGGTTAGTGATGTACTTTTTGTGACTCCTCTCTTTGGCTAGAAAAATGGCTGTGTTTTTCTGTGGCTTGGTGGTGACCTAACATAATCGTTTGTGGTGCTTTCGCTGTCAAGCCTATTTGAAATCGGACACTGTGGTGGGATTAACAACAAGATTACCTTTAAAATGGTATAAAATACATGCATGTTTGAGGAATTTTAATTATGAGATTTCTGTTGTTTTGAATTTGGCGCCCTGCAGTTTCACTGGCTGTTGTCATATCATCCCGTTAATGGGATTGCAGCCATAAGAAGTTTTAACTAGGCAAGACAGTTAAGAACAAATTCTTATTTACAATGACGGCCTACCCCGGCCAAACCCGGATGACACTGGGCCAATTGTGCACCGCCCAATCACAGCTGGCTGGAATCAGCCTGGAATCCAACCAGGGTCTGTAGTAACACCTCTAGCACTGAGATGCAGTGCCTTAGACTGCTGCGCCACACGGGAACCCATAATAGATGGGTAACTTTCCTTCTAATCAGTAGTGGTGTAAAGTAATTAAGTAAAAATACTTTAAAGTGCTACTTAAGTATTTTTTGGGTATCTTAACTTTACTTTACTATTTACATTTTTTACAACTTTTACTTCACTACATTCCTAAAGAAAATTATGTACTTTTTACTCCATACATTTTCCCTAACACACAAAAGCAGGACAGGAAAATTGTCTAATTCACACACTTATCAAGAGAATATCCCTACTGCCTCTGATCTGGTGGACTCACTAAACACATGCTTTGTTCAGAAATGATGTCTGTGTGTTGGAGCATGCCCCTGGCTATCCATAAAAAAAATAAGGAAAATGACACCGTCTGATTTGCTTTATATAAGGAATTTAAATTATTTATACTTTAAATTTGATACTTAAGTATATTTAAAACCAAATACATTTGGACTTTTACTCAAGTAGTATTTTACTGGGTGATTTTCACTATACTTTTACTCAAGTATGAAAATTGGGTACTTTTTCCACCACTGCTAATCAGGGACTGATTCAGACCTAGGAAACCAGGTGGGTGAGCTATTGATCTATTAACTACCAGGACAAGATAACTGGCAATAATCCTGATTTTGAGGCCAGGAAGTGTGAATCCCCCAGGACCAGCAGAAGCAAAATAGCCCCATAAAATGAAAGACCCACTACCACATTTTAAGTAGGTATGGGGTTATTTTCTGCATATGCATATTTCTTTCAATGCAAAACCCACCACTGGTGTGCGTGGCCAAAGATCTCTATTTTCATGTCATCTGACCATAGCACTGGTTCAAATCCAAGTGCCAATGCCATTTAACAAACTCCAGGCTATCACGCCCTGACCTTAGTTATCTTTGTTTTCTTTATTATTCTGGTTAGGGTGTGACGAGGGTGGTATGTGTGTTTTTGTCTTGTCTAGGGTTTTTTGTATGTCTATAGGGTTTTGGTTTGTCTAGGTAAATGTAGGTCTATGGTGGCCTGAATTGGTTCCCAATCAGAGGCAGCTGTTTATTGTTGTCTCTGATTGGGGATCCTATTTAGGTTGCCATTTTCCATTTTTGGTTTTGTGGGTTATTGTCTATGTGTAGTTGTATGTCAGCGTCACGATCAGTTTGTTTAGTGGTCTTCGTTTATTAAAGAAGAATGTATTCTTATCACGCTGCGCCTTGTTCTCCTCGTTATGACGAATGTGACACAGGCGTTTACATTTGATGGACGACATGAGAATATAACTCTTTAACCATACACACCAGTGCTGGATTTTGCGTGGAAAGAAAGAATGCATATGCAGAAAATAACCCCATAGCTACTGTAAAATATGGTGGTGGATATTTCATGTTATGGGGCAATGTTGCTACCAATGGTCCTGGGGCCCTTGTTAAGGTCAACGACATCATGAATTATACCCAGTACCAGGACATTTTAGCCAAAAACATGGTTGCTTCTGCCAGGAGGCTGAAACCTAGCTGCAAGTGGATCTTCCAGCAAGACGATAACCCCAAGCACACATCAAAAGCCACAAAGAAATGGTTAATTGACCACAAAATCAACATTTTGCAATGACCATCTGAGTCTCCAGACATGAACCCCATTGAAAACCAGTGGTATGGAGGAATGGTCTAAGATCCCTCCCAATGTGTTCTCCAATCTCATAAAACATTTTGAGAAAAAGGCTCAGTGCCTGAAATGTAATGAAAACAGTGGTGGCAGTAAATTTGACCACTTTTTAAAATGTTTTTTTTTTTACTTGTTAAAGCAAGAATCCTTAGTTGCTACATCCATTTTTGGACTTATAAATTAATGATATATACCCATTGATTATTGAAGAATATAATTTATGAATGCCTCATGAGCTTAGTTCAACTGTCGTTCCCCATCAGAACCCAAAATATAAGCTTGTTTTACTCCAATGTTTGTAAACAATGTAAATGTAGAGCCTCAAAACATGGTTAAAACTATCACTTTCATCTCATTGATGGTCAGTCCTGACATCCGTAGCTCTGTCTATGAATTTGAGAGTGGTTACATTTCTCCAGGCCCTTCCCCCAGCTTTTTACCAAAAAAGTGTTTGGTTGACCGCTTTGTTATTTAAGGATTCTAGCTTTAGACAAAATCTCTTTCTCTGAGTAATTGTCTTAGTATAAAATTATATAATGTTCACATTTTTTGGAGCAGACAATATAGGTCAAAATGTGCATTATTTAGTATGTTTTGCTCATCTTTATCAAGGGTACCAATAATTTTGGACCTGACTGAGAGCCACTTAAAATAGGGGAGAAACATTCCCTTTCTAAAAAGTGCAAAGCCATTCATGGACTAGGTCAGAGGAACAGCTCTGTATAAGACCATGTATAAGTATCTCTTACAAATGTGTTCAGAATATTTCCCTTACAAAATACATACTGTATCAATATACAGTACATCATGTAAACGTCAAAGTTTCCTCGTTTAAGAACTTTAGAATCTCCCCCATTAGAATGTACTTTTTGAGAATAGCAACTGAAGACAAACATAGTGCATGTAATCCAATTCTAATCTCTTTTGAGATATTGAAATAAAGAGTAGGGTTACTTTGGCTTGGTAGTGTTCTAGCAACAGCACACTGTGGAACAACCCCACACATTCTGCTGTGTAGTAAAGAGAGAATACAGAGTACATGTCAAGGTCATTGGAGGAAGATCACTTTATATTCACAAAACATGAAACTGACCTTAGATAAGTGCCTACATATAGGTATACAAACTGTACTGTGTGCTTCACTGTGTTTGGTTGGAGGGCAACACACAGACTTATTGTGGACATGTGACTATAATGGGGTTTACAGCTCATAAACAAAGAGGAAGAATGGCCCAGATTCTGCCGAGACACACATACTCTCTCTCTCTCTCTCTCTCTCTCTTCCACTTTCTCTCTCGCTCTCATTCCTCTCTCACTCTCATTCCTCTCTCTCGCTCTCACACCTCCTCCTCCTAATCTGTCTCGGACACAGCCGTTTCTTACAGACTTCAGCTCAGCCTGATAGCAGACTCTTCCCTCTTTTTAATGACGGTACAGCGTCAGAGGGGCTGAGAGATTCAAACAGTGAGTATATCTGTCTAGCTAGGTGTAAACAGGAAGCTTACTGAATGTGTATGAAAAGGGTCTTCTGTCCCTCAATCCTCTGCTGTCTTCCTCTCCATCTTGAAATCCAAGAGCTGCACTCTATATCCCTCTCTTTCTTCTGCCTCTCAATTCCTCTCTCTACGATTTCACACCCAGAGCCTTCTTCATGTGTTCGTATACCACGTACGAGATGCTGACAGCAGGAATGACCTTCAGGAAGTTGGGGGCAATGCCGCGGTAGAGCCCAGGTACCCCGTCATGTGATATGATGTGCTTGAACTGACCGACCATGGACAGCTTGGGCCCGCCCTCAGTGGAGGCTGGTGGAAAGAGGGAAAGTGGGCGAAAACATCTGTTGTTCAGTTCAGTTATATCCGTTAGATAGCTATTAATAGATAGGGGAAAGGGGGATACCTAGTCAGTTGTACAACTGAATGCATTCAACTCTGTTTGGATAGCCGAACAGTAATACAGTGCCTTCTGAAAGTCTTTTTTCCACATTTTCTTACGTTACAGCCTTATCCTCAAATTGATTCAATTGTATTTTTTCCTCATCCATCTACACACAATACCCCAGAATGACAAAGCAAAAACAGGTTTTTAGAAATTGTTGCTAATTTATACAAATAAAAAACAAAAATATCACATTTACATTAGTATTCAGACCCTTTACTCAGGACTTTGTTGAAACAACTTTGGCAGCGATTACAGTATTGTGTCTTCTTGGGTAGGACGCTACAAGCTTGGCACACCTGTATTTGGGGAGTTTCTCCCATTCTTCTCTGCAGATGCACTCAAGCTCTGTTAGGTTGGATGGGGAGCTTTGCTAAACAGCTATTTTCAGGTATCTCCAGAGATGTTAGATCGGGTTCAAATCCGGGCTCTGACTGGGCCACTCAAGGCCATTCAGAGACTTGTCCCGAAGCCACTCCTGTGTTGTCTTGGCTGTGTGACAAGATAATTGTCCTGTTAAAAACAATTGGATACCAGTCTGAGGTCCTGGGTTCTGAAACAGGTTTTCAAAAAACAAAAATCTCAAAAAGGTCTCTTGGTCAAGGTACTCTGTTAATCTTTGCCTGGAATCCTGATTAGTCTCCCAGTCCCTGCAGCTGAAAAACATCCCCACAGCATGATGCTGCCACCACCATGCTTCACCGTAGGGATGGTGTCAGGTTTCCTCCAGACATGACGCTTGGCATTCAGGCCAAAGAGTTCAATCTTGGTTTCATCAGACAAGATAATCTTGTTTCTCATGGTCTGAGAGTCTTTAGGTGCCTTTTGGCAAACTCCAAGTGGGCTGTCATGTGCCTTTTACTGAGGAGTGGCTTCCATCTGGCAAGTCTACCATAAAGGCCTGATTGGTGGAGTGCTGTAGAGATGGTTGTCCTTCTGGAAGGATCTCCCATCGAGAGAGGAACTCTGGAGCTCTGTCGTAGTGACTATCGGGTTCTTGGTCACCTCCCACAGACATGCACTGTCAACTGTGGGATCTTATATAGACAGGTGTGTTCCTTTCCAAATCATGTCCAATCAATTGAATTTACCACAGGTGGACCAATCAAGTTGTAGAAACATCTCAAGGATGATCAATGGAAACAGGATGCCCCTGAGCTCAACATCGATTCTCATAGCAAAGGGTCTGTATACTTATATAAATAAGGTATTTCTGTTTTTAATTTTTAATAAATGTGCTAAAATGTCATACAACCTGTTTTTGCTTTGTCATTATGGGGTACTGTGTGTAGATTGCTGAATATGATTTTTTATTAAATCCATTTTAGAATAAGGCTGTAACGTAACAAAATGTGGATCAAATCAAGGGGTCTGAATACTTTCAGACCCCTTGCACTGTAGATGTAGATATAGGGTAATAGGTTGACATAGTAGGTAGTAATTCATTTGTTATAGATTATGTTATTGAATGTAATATAATCTATATTATCTATGTAATATCATCTATGTTATGTAGTAAGGTAGAAGGTATAATTGCAGTTCAGTTGTACACCAGGCTCACCCTGGGCCTGCATACGTGTTCTAATGAGAGCCAGGGGGTAGGAGGCCAGTTGTCCACAGGTACTAGACACAGTACCACAGCCCAGCAGTACCAACACCCCCGGGTCAGCAGAGCCCTTACTGTACCGCTGGAGCCAGGCATTCTTCAGAGTCTGAGATGGAAAGGGGGAGGGGACGAGAGAGAAGAGGGGAGAGAAAAGAGACAAGGAAATAATAAAAAGAGAGAAAAGAGAAAGAAGAGGGGGGTAGAGGGGTGAGTGGAAAATGAGAGAGGAATAAGAGAAGGGATAGATAGTCCACATTGTTAATTTGACAGATATTTTATTGCATTAAAAAATGAGGACATAGTAGAGAGAACCACGGCTCATTGACTGCTAG
Organism: Oncorhynchus tshawytscha; assembly: GCF_018296145.1. Taxonomy (NCBI): domain Eukaryota; kingdom Metazoa; phylum Chordata; class Actinopteri; order Salmoniformes; family Salmonidae; genus Oncorhynchus; species Oncorhynchus tshawytscha. Next base: position 11,879 of record NW_024609614.1, on the reverse strand, counting down.
TAAAAGTAAAACTCAAAGTTCACTTAAACACATAAAAGTCATTTTTACAAGAGAGCTGAGCAACAGTAACAGCAGCATACATACTGACTGGCATTTTACTGAGTACAAGGGACAGGGCCAGTGATGAGGTTTAGCTCTCCCAGAAAACATCAAACACAGCTGGCAGGCAGGCAGGCACACACACACACAGGGCTGACCCCATTTAGTTGACAGGTCGATTGCTTGGTCGATAGGCTGTTGGTCGACATGTATTTTTTTATGGCAGATGAGACACTTGTCTGACTCGTGCCTGTCTCAGTGGACTAAAACATTGAGGAGGCCATGGGGATGGCACAGTCCATCACTCTATCCTATTACTGGCAACTTCAGTAATGTACCGGCAGAATCTACGAAGGCTAGCAGCAGCAGGATGAGGAGGGTCGAGAACAGATTTTTTTTCTTCTGGTTATCTTGATCTCTGGCCCCCTCTTGAGTCATTTGTGTGTCTTAATTATTTCATCAAGCAGTGTGCTTAAAGCATCAGACAAGCTCAGTGCATATAGTTGATTTTATTAAAACATATAAAGGTGTGTCTATATATGGAAAAATATACTACGGTCAAGCAAGATATATATATTTTTTTTTTTCAGGGACAGCCCTACTCTCTCTCTCACACACACACACTTTCTCACACACACCTCGTAGACAGCCAGGTCTATGCCAGCATATGGTATGATGCCAAGTGTGTTGGGCACGTAGCCCCTGTAGAAGGCTCGCACCCCCTCCTTCCTCAGGATCTGACGGGCACAGTCTACAATGCCAGAGTACTGGCCAGTCTTCCTCAGGGTCAGACGAGTCTTCAGCACCTGGGAAGTGAAGAGGGGGAGAAAGGGGAAATAGAGAGGGTGTACAAGGAAGAGAAGGCAAATAAGGGTAAAGTCCTATGTTTCTTTATTCAATAAAAAGTCTGTCTATCTTTCTGTCGGTCTGTCTCCCCTCGCTCACCTCCATAGGGTAGATGATTGTCTGTGCAGTGGCTCCAGCCAGAGAGCCAGCGATGAACCTCTCCTGCACCCGCAGAGTACCCGCTTCATTTCTGCCCCGGATCAACCACTTGATCTAAGATGGAGGAGTCAGGGGAGAAAGGGGGGAGAGGAGAGACAGGCAGGTGGAAGAGAGTCAGGGATAAGGGGGATAGATTGTGGGAGGTGGGAGAGGCAGGGATACAAAGTGAGGGGGAGGTGTAGATTGGGGGAGATGGGGGTGAGGGGGGAATACGTGAGTCACACTGGGGTGGAGGAGGAGAGTCAGAGACACAACACGTAGAGACACAGGGTGTGTCTGACAGGGTGAGAAACAGAGTGTGTGTGTGTGAGCAACATTTCACACCTCAGTGTGGGTGTGTGACTTCTTCATTCCTATGCTTCACTAATGACTACCCCATACACCAGAACTTGTTTACAGATGTACATTTGTCCATAATAAATCCAAATCAACCTCTGGGGCCTCTTACACCCACATTTGTGTACAGGTGCGTACAGTCCTCTTCCTTCACCTGTTCATAGGCCATGAACTTGATGGCAGACTCTGGGGCTATTTTGAGGACGTTGATGCCGTTGCCCCTCCAGAGGGCTCGTACACCCCCCTCCTGGACCATCCCCCTCAGCCCCGTCCACAGGTTGATCCCCCTAGAGCTGGAGCCATGCACCTAGAGAGACAGCATTGTCAGTAACTCTAATAACATTCTGTACATCAGGGGTGGCTAACCCTCCTCCTGGAAAGCTACTGGAGTGCAGGCTTTTGTTCCAGCCCTGCTCTAGCACACCTAATTCTACTAATCAGCACTGGACTGACCTCTAACCTCTGAGCCTGTAGTAAACACAACAGTAACCCTTCACCTGTAGGAAGACCTTGAGACGGTCTAGGGGGGCGGTTCCTGTACGTGACACCGCCCCTGCCATCGCCCCGGCAACCAGCTGCCTCCACACTACCCCCGACTGGCGCTCTTGTTGGGAAAACTCTGGCGGCACTGTCATGTGCTCTCCGATGTCAAACATCTGAGAAATCACAGAGATGCCAATCAAATAAACTTGATTGACATCCAGAACTATCTGTATTCACCAAATGTAAATTACATGAACCCTTGTCTAAGGTTACCAAACTAAAATTCCTGGATAAAGCATCAGAAACAATTTAAACTGTGTAAACTATAACATAAAATGTAATTACAGAGTAACTATAAATACATAGATTAAGAAAATGGCCACATTTTTAATGAAAGGATACTGGCAAAATGTTTAGTTTCTATAGTTAATATGTAATTACATTTTATTACATCAATAATTGAAAATTCCATGTAATGATATCTGTGCTACTTCATGTCAAGCAAAGATCTAAACTTCAAGTGTAGAGATAGAAGGCATAGATAGGCAGTACTGACTGACCAGAGAGTGTTTCCAGTAGTGGGCGATGCCCTCCATGTTGTGAAGAGGGTTAAACAGGAAGTGATCTCGCCACTCATTCCAGTTGATAGTCATGGTGCCGTCCCTGTCCATACTGAGAGAACACACAGAGCAGTGTCAACACATGCATGCACGCACACACACACACACAAAACACACACACGCTTACAAACACACACCTCTGTAGTATTTTGATGGCGTGTTCTGTGGACACATCCAGTCCCAGGTTGTGCAGCGAATGTTGAATCTCCCCGACATCAATGCGCCCTGCATAAACAGTGAATCCCATCAGTGCCCACAACATGTAATATGTACCTACAGGCATACAGTACAGTTAGAGCACAGTGATGTGTGTGTGTGTGGCTACTTGGTGAACTCCATGCATTAATGTGGTATGATACTAAATACCATTCATGCAGTCATACCACACATTCAGATAAATTACCATACCAGTGCAATGTGACATAGAATGCTCTGTGCATGTTTGAACAATTTAAACAGTGTTTTGTAAGTGAAAGGACAATGTATCCAAATAGCCCTCCTACATGTGTCTACTTATGTGTGTTTAAATCAGACTTGGGTTCAAATACATGATTATCTAAGCAATAAGGCCCGGGGGGGGTGTGGTACATGGCCAACATACCACGGCTAAGGGCTGTGGTATATTGGCCATATACCACAAACCCCCAAGGTGCCTTACTGCTATTTTAAACTGGTTACCAACTTAATTAGAGCAGTAAATATATATGTTTTGTCATACCAATCAGCATTCAGGCCCCTGAACCACCCAGTTTATAATGTTATTTTAATACTTATTTTCTGTGTGTGTGAATGCATTAACTGTAAGTCGCTCTGGATAAGAATGTCTGCTAAATGACTAAAGTGTCAAATGTAAATGTGTATGCATGTGCGTGTGTTAGTGAGGTGGCCATGCCGACCGTCATGGTTGCGGTCCAGTGTGTGAAACATGAGCCGCAGTTCCTTCTCGTGGGCCCACAGGTACTGAGAGAACTCCTCAAAGTCCAGCAAGCCATCATGGTTGGTGTCACTCTCACGCACTATCTGCAGGAGGAGGATTGGGGTGAGAGGAGGGGTAAAAATAGCAGAAAGGGAGGGGGTGAAGGGTCAAACAGTGTAGGGGACAGGGGGTGAGAGAGAGGTTAAGGGGGATGTGACAAGGTGAAAAAGTGTGGGGTGGGTTGGGGCCAGGGGTGAGATTTAGGGTAAGGTGATAGTTTGAGGGGGTGAGAGGTAAATGGAGGGAGTGAAGGGAAGAAGCAGGAAGGAGTGTGTGAGAAAATGACAACAAAGCTTATCATTATTTTACAAGGTCATAACCTGCAAACATAAAACAATCAGAAGAACTGTTCTATATTAGAGTGTTGGACTAGTAACTGAAGTGCTTCCTCAAACAAGGAGAAATCTGGAAGAAAGGAAGAACCCAGTTCCTAGGCCGTCATTGAAAATAAGAATTTGTTCTTAACTGACTTGCCTAGTAAAATAAAGGTCAAATTAAAAGGTCATAACCTGCAAACATAAAACAATCAGCAGAACTGTTCTATATTCATCCTCTCTAGTGCTTCCTCAAACAAGGAGAGGAAGGAAGAAAGAGAGAAGAGTGTGAACAAGAGTGAGAAAGAAAGAGCGAGGGAATAGTATAGAAAGAGAGCAAGAGAGCGAGAACCCCTACTTTGACCTTGTCATAATCCGCTTCACTCCTGTGCCCAGTGTCCAGTTAATCTTCAGTAACAATCACATGTTACTGGAATCTGACTTGACCAATACACACAACACACGGAAAGGAGAGATTTGCTCAATCTTGGCAGCAACGTTTTCAGAATCTTGTCTAAGCCTATCAAGGGGTTCTTTCTGAGTCTGTCCGTCTTGTATTTTTAATGAATAAGCAGTTCAAGAGTCCACAAAATCCTTGACATTGTTAATGAGATAGTGGGGAGGATTTGCATATTGTAATGAAATTCAAATGAGAATATCCTTGCTTATCTTGCCACTTATCCTCACCATTTCAACTTTCTGTTAGGTATAAATGCTTGAATTGTAACTCTAAGTGTAGCTGATGGAAGCTGTCTGTATAACACATGACAAGCATAACTTTAAGTATGCCTTTGAATTGGCCCCCTCCTCCATGACACAAATATAATCAGAGCAAAGTCTATTTAAGCATTCCCAGACAAATACATTCTGGTCCAGAGGGATATTGCCTGTGGTGTCTGAAAACTCCCAGAGGAGATTTGAAGGACAAGCACAGCTGTGGGTGATGATGCTTAGCTAAACTAGCCTACTATTTGAGTGTGGAGATAATGCTAAACTAATCTGCTGCATGGCTGGGGAGGGATGATGCTATGTGAAAGGAGTGATGCTAAACTAAACTACTGAGTGTGGTGGAGTGATCTCCTAAGCTAATTTCCTTTATGCTAACCTAAATGACTGATTAGACGTAACCTGAGGAGTGCTATCTGTGTGCTTCTGTGTGAGTGTTACTTAAAGCAAGTGCACTATCACCTACAGTGCCTTCAGAAAGTATTCATACTCCTTGACTTATTTTGTTGTGTTACAGCCTGAATTCAAAATGGATTCAATTGATTGTTTTCTCTCACATATCTACATACAATACCCCATAATGACAAAGTAAAAACACACCCCTGAATCAATGCATGTTAGAATCACCTTTGGCAGCGATTACAGCTGAGTCTTGAGAAAGTCTCTAAGAGCTTTAAACACCTGGATTGTACAATATTTGCTATAGATTTTCAAGCCGATTTAAGTCAAAACTGTAACTAAGCCACTCACAAACATTCAATGTTGTCTTAATTAGCAACTTCAGTTGTGTTTTAGGTTATTGTTCCGCTAAAAGGTGAATTTACCTCCCAGTGTCTGTTGGAAAGTAGACTGAACCAGGTTTTCCTTTAGGATTCTGCCTGTGCTTAGCTCTTTAAAAAACAAACATTTTGTTTAACCAGGAAAAGCCCATTGAGACCTAGAGTCTCTTTTTCAATGGAGACTTGGCCAAGAAGGCAGCAACAATCAATACATTACAGAATTAAAACATACAACAATACAACAACATGATCCAGCCTAATAAAAGCATTTACACTCCTGTGTAACAGTCTCCCATCAATATTTTAAATTCAGAGTCTCTATCTAGATGAAGGGAGTCTATTCCATGCGCTAGTGCAAAAAAGAAGGCAGTCTTGCAACAATCACTTTACAGAATAACTAAAAACATACAGAGGTAACATTACAAATTAAAACATGAGGGAGTTTACCAAAAGGGCTTTGTAGATAAACACATACGAATGTATCTTTCTGCACATATAAAATTAGGTCCAACCTACCATTTGGTACAATGTGCAAGGGTGGATGAGTGACTTGGCATTTGTAATAAAGCGCAAGGATGCATGATAAACAGAGTCCAGTCTGTAATGCATATACACCATAATCAATTACAGAGAGAAAAGTGGCGTGAACAAGCATCTTTCTAGTCATAAGAGGGAAGCAAGCCTTATTACGAAAATAAAAACACAATTTCAATTGAAGCTTTGTCACAAGATTGTCCACATGAACTTTAAAGGACAACTTGTCATCCAACCAAATACCTAGGTATTTGTAGGATGACACTTTTCAATGGATAAGCCACCAAATGTGACAATGCTAATGTTCTCTGGCAGAGTTCTAGCTCTGGTAAAGGTCATGAATTTAGTTTTTTGTATATTCAAGACCAGTTTGAGACCATAAAGGGAGGCCTGCAGTGACTGAAAAGCAGTCTGGAGCTCTTCAACAGCCTGAACCAGAGAAGGAGCACATGAATATATAACTGTATCATCTGCATATAGATGTAACTTTGCTGGTTGCATCCCATTTCCCAAATCATTAATACAAATTCAGAACAACACAGGAGCTAAAATGGAACCCTGAGGCACACCTCTATTAATCTCAGGAAAGCTAGACTTGTGATTGTTGGTATATTCACATTGTGTTCTGTCAGAAAGGTAGTTCCTAAACCAATTTACTGCCCCTTCACTAAGACCAATGTTTCTGAGTCTAGCTAGCAACAATTCATGGTCAACTAAATCAAAGGCCTTTGATAAATCCACAAACAGAGCAGCACAATGTTGCTTTATATCAAGTCCATTAATGATGTAATTTACCACTGCCATAGCTGCAGTTGTGTTGCTGTGCCCCGATCTAAAGCCAGACTGAACCCAGCTCAGTATGTTCTTTTCAATTAAGAAGTTTTTTAATTGTGAGTTCACTAGGGATTCATAGACGTTGGCCAGGTTAGGGAGTTTAGAGATAGGACCATAGTTATTAGCATCTGAGGGATCTCCACCTTTTAGCAGTGGGAGGACATAAGCTGATTTCCAAATACTGGGTATGTAATTGGTCAAGAGACTCAAGTTGAAAATGTGAGCCACAGGTTCAGTAATAATACCAGCTGCTATCTTTAAGAGGTAGAGGTCCAAGTTGTCGGGACCTGCAGACTTTGTAGTGTCTATTCCCTTTAGTGCTTTATAGACCTCAGTATAAGAAACAGGCTCAAAGTTAAAATGGTTCACATGAGGGCCTATATCATAGTTGACTATAACAGAGCTGACATTAGAGGCCTGGACCCCACCATTATCAACAACTGAACCAGCAGATATGAAGTGCTTGTTAAAACCCCTACAATATGGGCTTTATTCTTCTCTTCATTAGAATCCATCATTAAATGGTCAGGAAGGCCAGAGGATACATTAGAACCTGACACTGATTTGATTCGCTTCCAGAACTTGGTAGGGTTGTTTAGGTTCTCTGTGACTGCATTTAGATAGTAATATGATTTGGACTTCCTGATCAACCCTGTGTATTTGTTTCTTAGCACTCTGAAGGAGGCCCAGTCAACAGGAGCACTTGTATGTCTAGCTTGATCCCAAGAGATGTTTCTCTTTCTAATTAATTCTGCCAAGTTATCTGAAAACCAGGGACCATTATGGTACAGATTATGGTACAGATCATTAGAATATTATGGTACAGATCATGTAAGATCGCTTGCTCATCAAGCTGTCTAAAATGTATTTAAAAAATATAACATGGTTTGGCTTTGGTCATTTTGTATTTCTAACACAAGCAATTGCAGTGATCACTGGCATCATTACAGAATATCCCAGTCGATGTGTATTTGTAGGGCTCTATTCCATTTAAGAACTCCCTAGTCCTTGCAGATGACAAGCATTCTCATAACATAATGCAGCCACCACCATGCTTTAAAATGTGAAGAGTGCTACTCAGTTATGTGTTGTGTTGGATTTGCCCAAACCTAATGCTTTGTATTCAGGGCATAAAGTTGATTTCTTTGCAATTTTTTTGCAGTTTTACTTTAGTGCCTTATTTCAAAAAGGATGCATGTTTTGTTACATTTTTATTCTGTACAGGCTTCCTTCTTTTCACTCTGTAATTTAGGTTAGTATTGTAGAATAACTACAATGTTGTTGATCCATCCTCAGTTTACACCTGTCAAAGCCATTAAACTCTGTAACTTTTTTTAAATCACCATTTTCCTCATGGTGAAATCCATGAGCGGTTTCCTTCCTCTCAGCAACTAAGGTTAGGAAGGACGCCTGTATCTTTGTAGTGACTGGGTGTATTGATACACCATCCAAAGTGTAATTAATAACTTTACTATGCTCAAAGTGTTATTCAATGTCTGTTTGTTTTTTACCCATCTACCAATAGGTGCCCTTTTTGCTAGGCATTGGAAAACCTCCTGGTCTTGTGGTTGAATCAATGTTTGAAATTCACTGCTCGACTGAGGGACCTTAGAGATAATTGTGTGTGTGGGGCAATCATTCAAAAATCATGTTAAACACTATTTTTGCATACAGACTAAGTCCATGCAACTTATTATGTGACTTGTTAGGTACATTTTCACTCCTGAACTTATTTAGGCTTTCCATAACAAAGGGGTTTAATATTTATTGACTCAAGACATTTCAGCTTTTCATTTTTAAGAAATTGGTAAAAATGTCAAAGAACATAATTCCACTTTGACATTATGGGGTATTGTGTGTAGGCCAGTGAAACAAAATCTCAATTTCATCCATTTTAAATTCAGGCTGTAACAAAACAAAATGAGGAAAAGTCAAGGGCTGTGAATACTTTCTGAAGGAACTGTATGTGCCACTGCCAGCCATGAAAGACCAGTCGGTGTGGTAGGAAAGGGTCAGGCGTAGATGGAAAAATCTACCAGCCACTCAAATGTTTTTACCAGCCAAAATATATTTGGGCCACAATTACACCATGACATAATTACAAAATGTTCACGTTTATTTTCTCTCACTTTAGCTCAAATAATGGACGCCATTGATTTCAAGAAATGTTGCATCATTTTTAATGTGGTTGCATCATATTTCTGTGCATACTTTGCAATGAAGCTTGCATCAAGGCATACTTCAAATGATGTACAAACAGAGCACGTATTCGAGAAGTGACCTCTGTGCTTTGTTTCGCATACTTTGATTTGGACTCATACGCCGACCCTCCTGTGCTCCAATTTACACGCTCAGTGCACGGTAGTACACATTTTGAGAAAAACCCATTGAATCTGGCGAGGCTCTCTGGCTCTACTAGGCTATGTGGCTCTATTGGGCTATGTGGCTCTACTGGGCTCTGTGGCTCTACTGGGCTCTGTGGCTCTACTGGGCTCTGTGGCTCTACTGGGCTCTGTGGCTCTGTGGCTCTACTGGGCTCTGTGGCTCTACTGGGCTCTGTGGCTCTACTGGGCTCTCTGGCTCTACTGGGCTATGTGGCTCTACTGGGCTATGTGGCTCTACTGGGCTATGTGGCTCTACTGGGCTCTACTGGGCTATGTGGCTCTACTGGGCTATGTGGCTCAACTGGGCTCTGTGACTCTACTGGGCTCTGTGGGGACTTTTCTAATCGGTTTATGCACACCACAGATGCAAGGTGTATAGAATTTTATGTGAAGAGAAATCCCCAATCATCAACTACTATCATAACCATATTATCTGGACTGAATGGAAAATGTCCTGTAAAAGGGATGACTTCAGTAGTCATAAATCCAGCCAGCCAGGCTGAGTTGAACTCATGACATTGTGCAGATGTGCATTGACACAGTAGTATCCCAAATCCCTGGTGATGACAGTTTAAGCTAGAGGACTGTTTCGCTAGCACAGACTGAATTATGTCCGGAGATTCATTTGATGGCATTGAGGAGTTTACCACATCAGCCACCGGCTTCATTAATGAGTGCATCGACAACATTTTCCCCACAGTGACAGTAAGTACATAGTCCTGTTTTGACGCCTTGCCTGTTTGATGGTTCATCGGAGGGCGTAGCGGGATTTCTTATACGCGTCATGATTAGTGTCCCGCTCCTTGAAAGCGGCAGCTCTAGCCTTTAGCTCAGTGCAGATGTTGACTGTAATCCATGGCTTCTGGTTGGGATAAGTTCGAATCCTAGTACGAAATCCAGCGACGCAGGCCTACCAGACTAGCTAACTATGCTCGCTTCGAGGCAAGCAACACTGAACTACGCATGAGTGTACCAGCTGTTCCGGATGACTGTGTGATCACACTCTCTGTAGCCAATGTGAGTAAGACCTTTAAACAGGTTAACATTCACAAGGCCGCAGGGCCAGACGGATTACCAGGACACGTGCTCAGAGCATGGGCTGACCAGCTGGCAAGCGTCTCCACTGACATTTTCAACCTCTCCCTGACCCAGTCTGTAATACCTACATGTTTCAAGTGGACCCCCATAGTCTCTGTGCCCAGGAACGCCATTGTAACCTGTCTAAATTACTATCGCTCCGAAGCACTCACATCTGTAGCCATAAAATGCTTTGAAAGGCTGGCCATGTCTCACATCAACACCACCATCCCAGACACCTTGGACCCACTCCAATCCGTATACCGCCTCAACAGATCCACAGCTCAGGTGGTCTCCATTGCACTCCACACTGCCCTTTCCCACCTGGACAATAAGAACACCTATGTGAGAATGCTATAAACTGACTACAGCTCAGCCTTCAACACCATAGTGCACTCCAAGCTCATCACTAAGCTAAGGACCCTGGGACTGAACACCTGCCTCTGCAATTGGATCCTGGACTTCCTGAAGGGCCGCCCCCAGGTGGTGAGGGTAGGCAACAACCCATCCACCACTCCCTGTTCACCCACGACTGCATGTCCACTCATGACTCCCACACCCTCATTAAGTTTCCCGATGACATGACGGTGATCCCCAACGCCTGATCCCCAACAATCGCCTGATCACCAACGATGATGAGACAGCCTATAGGGAGGAGGTCAGAGACCTGGGAGTGTGGTGCCAAGACAACAACCTCTCCCTCAATGTCAGCAAGACAAACGGAGGGCCGAGCACGCCCGGGTCACATCGACAGGGTTGAATGCTGCAAGTTCGGTGTCCACGTCACTAAGGATCGTGGTCCACACACAGCAACACAGTCGTGAAGAGGGCACGACTAAGCCTCTTCCCCCTCAGGAGGCTGAAGAGATTTGGCATGGGCAGTCAGATCCTCAAAAGGTTCTACAGCTGCACCACTTAGAGCATCTTGACTGGCTGTATCACCGCTTGCAGTACATTACTGGGGCCGAGCTCCCTGCCATCCAGGACCTCTATACCCGGTGGTGTCAGAGGAGGCTGTAAAAGAAAGACTCCAGCCAACCGTCATAGACTGTTCTCTCTGCTACCGCATGGAAAGTGGTACTGATGCACCAAGTCTGGAACCAACAGGACCCTGAACAGCTTCTACCCACAAGCTATAAATAGTTAGTCCAGGTGGCTATTTGATGAACTATTTAACTGTCTGCATTGACCCTTTTTGCACTAACCTTTTTGACACATCACATACGTTGCTGCTACTGTTTATCATCTGCCACTTTATTCCTAGTTACAGTAGATGTACACATCTACCTCAATGACCTCGTACCCCTGCACATCCACTCTGCACTGGTACCCCGTGTACATAGCCAAGTTATCCTTACTCATTGTGTATTTATTACTACTTTTTCTTTCTCTCTGCATTGTTGGAAAAGGACCTGTAACTAAGCATTTCACAGTTAGTCTACACCTGTTGTTAACAAAGCATTTTACAAATACAATTTGATTTGAAGACTGAGGTTAAGATGTGTGTGTGTGTGTGTGTGTGTGTGTGTGTGTGTGTGTGTGTGTGTGTGTGTGTGTGTGTGTGTGTGTGTGTGTGTGTGTGTGTGTGTGTGTGTGTGTGTGTGTGTGTGTGTGTGTGTGTGTGTGTGTGTGTGTGTGTACACCTTTAGTCATACCTTTAAAATATTCATTCAGGAAAGTGTTTCTTTCCTGTCATGTACTGGGACAGGCAGATCAGAAAAACATGCATCAGTATTGTGTTGAAGCAACAGAGTTTTCAGATAGCACTGGTG